>NW_027331920.1:14769342-15040661 GCF_048418815.1 Hemitrygon akajei | reverse complement strand
GTCTCTCCTCTTCCTCTCTCCCTCTCCTCTGTCTCTCTCTTCCACTTTTCCTCTCTCTCTGCCTCTCTCCCCCTCTCTCTCTCTCTTTCTGTCTCTCTCACCCTCTTTCTGTCTCTCTCCCCTCTCCCTCTCCCTTTCACTCTCTCCCCACCCTCTCTCTCTACGTGTCTGTCTCTCCTCTCTCTGTGTATCTCGCTCTCCCTCTCTCTCCCTACCTGTTTCTCTGTCTCTCTCTCTCTCTTGCTCTCCCACTCTCTGTCTCTCCCACTCCCTGTTCATCTCTCTCTCACGCTGTTCCTCTCTCTCTGTCTCTCTCCCTCTCCCCACTCTCTTCTCTGTCTCTCACCCTCTCTGTCTCCCTCCCTCTCTGTCTCCCTCTCTTTCTCTGTCTCTGTCTCTCTCTCTCTCCCCACCCTCTCTCTCTGCCTGTCCTTCTCTCTCTGTATCTCGCTCTCCCTCTCTCTGTCTCTCTCCCTCCTCTCTCATCTCTCTCCCTCTCCCACTCTCTCTCCCTCTCTCTCTCACTCTCCTCCCCACCCTCTCTCTCTGTCTCCCTCCCTCTCTCTCTGTTCCTATCTCTGCTGCCTGCCTCTCTCTCACTCTCTCTCTTGCCCTCCCTCTCTGTCTGTCTCTCACTCACTCCCTGTTCCTCTCTCTGATTCTCTGTCTCTCTCTCTCTCACTCTCTCCCCACTCTCTCTCTCTGTCTCTCTCCCTTTCTCTCTTTCCCACCCTCTCCTTCTCTACGTCTCTGTCTCTCCTCTCTCTGTGTATCTCGCTCTCCCTCTCTCTCTCTGTTCCTCTCTCTCTGCCTGTTTCTCTGTCTCTCTACTCTCTCTCTCTGCTCTCCCACTCTCTGTTCATCTCTCTCTCACTTTGTTCCTCTCTCTCTCCCACTCTCCCTCTCTCTCCTTCTCTCCTCTCTCTCTGCCTCTCTCCCCCTCTATCTGTCTCTCTCTTTCTCTTCCCTTTCTCTCTCCCCTCTGTCTCTCTCTCCCTCTCCTCTCACTCTCTCCCCACCCCTCTCTCTCTCTGCCTGTCTCTGACTCTCTCCTTCTCTCTCTCTCTCTCTGTATCTCGCTGCCTCTCTCTCTCTGTTCCACACTCTCTGCCTGCCTCTGTCTCTCTCACTTTCTCTCTTGCCCTCCCTCTTTGTCTGTCGGTCTCACACCCTGTTCCTCTCCCTTTCACTCTCTGTCCCTCTCTCTCTCAGTCTCTCACTCTCTTTTCATTTCTCTCTCCCTCTCTCACTCTCTCTCTCCCTCTTTTCCTCTCTCTCTGCCTCTCTCCCCCTCTCTCTGTCTCTCTCTCACTGTTTTCTGCCTCACTCCCTTTCTCTCTCTCCCCTCTCTCTCTCTCTCCCTCTCTGTCTCTCTCTCCCAATCCCTCCCACTCTCTCCCCACCCTCTCTGTCTCTCCCTCTCTCTTCTCTCTGTATCTCGCCCTCCCTCTCTGTCTCCCTCTCCCTCTCTCCTACTCTCTCTCTTCCTCTCTCCCTCTGTCTCTCCCACGTTTCCTCTCTGCCTCTCTCCCCCCTCACTCTGTCTCACTCTTTCTGTCTCTCTCTCACTCTCTTTCTCGCTCTCCTCCTCTCTGTCTCTCCCTCTCTCTGTTCCTCTCTCTCTGCCTGTCTCTCTCACTCTCTCTTGCTTTCCCTCTCTGTCTCTCTCTCACTCCCTATTCCTCTCTCACTCTCTGTTCCGCTCTCTCTGTCTCTCTCCCTCACTCTCTTCTCTCCCTCTCTCACTTCCTCTCTCTCACGCTCTCTCCATCACTCTCTCTGCCTCTCTCACTCACTCACTCACTCACTCACTCTCACTTTCTCTCTCTCTGCCTGTCTCCTTCTCTCTCTCTGTATCTCGCTCTCCCTCTCTCTCCATCTCTCCCTCTCTCTGTCTCTCTCTCTCTCACTCTGTTCCTCTCTCTCTCCCTCTCTCTCTCTCTCTCTCTCTCTCTCTCTCTTTCTCTCTCTCTCTCTCTTACTTGCTGTCTCCTCCATCTCTCCCTCCCTCTCTCCCCACCCTCTCTCTCTCTCTGTCTCCGCCCCCTCTCTCTCTCTCTCTCTCTCTTTCTCTCTCTGTCTCACTCTCTGTTCCTCTCACTCTCTCCCTCTCCTCTCTCTCTTTCTCTCTCTCACTCTCCCACCCTCTCTCTCTGTCTCCCTCCCTCTCTCTGGTTCCTATCTCTGCCTGCCTGTCTCTCACTCTCTCTTTTGCCCTCCCTCTCTGTCTGTCTCTCACTCACTCCCTGTTCCTCTCTCTCACTCTCTGTCTCTCTCACTCTCTGTTCATCTCTCTCACTCTCTCCCCACTCTCTCTCTCTCTGTCTCTCTCCCTTTCTCTCTCTCCCCCTGTCTCTCCCTCTCCCTCTCCCTTTCACTCTCTCCCCACCCTCTCTCTCTACGTGTCTCTGTCTCTCTCCCCCTATCTCTCTTGCTCTCCCACTATCTGTCTCTCTCACTCCCTGTTCCTCTCTCTCTCTCATTCTGTTCCTCTCTCTATGTCCCTCTCCCTTTCACTCTCTCCCACCCTCTCCCCTCTCTACGTGTCTGTCTCTCCTCTCTCTGTGTATCTCGCTCTCCCTCTCCCTCTGTTCCTCTCTCTCTCTGCCTGTTTCTGTCTCTCTCACTCTCTCTGTCCCTCTCTCTTCCTCTCTCCTCTCTCTCACGCTCTCTCCATCACTCTCTCTGCCTCTCTCACTCACTCACTCACTCTCTCTTTCGCTCTCTCTGTCTGTCTCTCACTCTCTCCACACCCTCTCTCTCTCTGTCTCCGCCCCTCTCTCTCTCTTTCTCTCTCTGTCTCACTCTCTCTCTGTCTCTCCCTCTCTGTCTCCTCTCTTTCTCTGTGTCTCTCTCTCACTCTCTGTTCCTCTCACTCCTCTCCCTGTCTCTCTCTCTTTCTGTCTCTCACTCTCTCCCACTCTCTCTCTGTCTCTCCCTCTCTGTCTCTCTCCCTCTCTCTCCCTCTCTTTCTCTGTCTCTGTCTCTGTCTCTCTCTCTCTCACTCTCCCCACCCTCTCTCTCTGCCTGTCTCTCCTTCTCTCTCTCTGTATCTCGCTCTCCTTCTCTCTCTCCCCTCTCTCTCCATCTCTCTCCCTTTGTCTCTTTCCCACTCTCTCTCCCTCTCCCTCTCTCTCACTCTCTCCCCCCACCCTCGCTCTCTGTCTCCCTCCCTCTCTCTCTGTTCCTATCTCTGCCTGCCTCTGTGTCTCACTCTCTCTCTTGCCCTCCCTCTCTGTCTGTCTCTCACTCACTCCCTGGTCCTCTCTCTCTCACTCTCTGTCTCTCCCACTCACTGTTCATCTCTCTCACTCTCCCCACACTCTCTCAGTCTCTCTCCCTTTCTCTCTCTCCCCCCTGTCTCTCCCTCTCCCTCTCCCTTTCACTCTCTCCCCACCCTCTCTCTCTACGTGTCTCTGTCTCTCTCCCCCTATCTCTCTTGCTCTCCCACTATCTGTCTCTCTCACTCCCTGTTCCTCTCTCTCTCTCATTCTGTTCCTCTCTCTATGGTCCCTCTCCCTTTCACTCTCTCCCCACCCTCTCCCTCTCTACGTGTCCTGTCTCTCCTCTCTCTGTGTATCTCGCTCTCCCTCTCTCTCTGTTCCTCTCTCTCTCTGCCTGTTTCTCTGTCTCTCTCACTCTCTCTGTCCCTCTCTCTTCCTCTCTCCCTCTCTCTCACGCTCTCTCCATCACTCTCTCTGCCTCTCTCACTCACTCACTCACTCACTCTCTCTTTCGCTCTCTCTGTCTGTCTCTCACTCTCTCCACACCCTCTCTCTCTGTCTCCGCCCCTCTCTCTTTCTCTCTCTGTCTCACTCTCTCTCTGTCTCTCCCTCTCTGTCTCCCTCTCTTTCTCTGTGTCTCTCTCTCACTCTCTGTTCCTCTCACTCCCTCTCCCTGTCTCTCTCTCTTTCTGTCTCTCACTCTCTCCCCACTCTCTCTCTGTCTCTCCCTCTCTGTCTCTCTCCCTCTCTCTCCCTCTCTTTCTCTGTCTCTGTCTCTGTCTCTCTCTCTCACTCTCCCCACCCTCTCTCTCTGCCTGTCTCTCCTTCTCTCTCTCTGTATCTCGCTCTCCCTCTCTCTCTCCCTCTCTCTCCATCTCTCTCCCTCTGTCTCTTTCCCACTCTCTCTCCCTCTCCCTCTCTCACTCTCTCCCCACCCTCGCTCTCTGTCTCCCTCCCTCTCTCTCTGTTCCTATCTCTGCCTGCCTCTGTGTCTCACTCTCTCTCTTGCCCTCCCTCTCTGTCTGTCTCTCACTCACTCCCTGGTCCTCTCTCTCTCACTCTCTGTCTCTCCCACTCTCTGTTCATCTCTCTCACTCTCCCCACACTCTCTCAGTCTCTCTCCCTTTCTCTCTCTCCCCCCTCTGTCTCTCCCTCTCCCTTTCACTCTCTCCCCACCCTCTCTCTCTGCGTGTCTCTCTGTCTCTCTCCTTCTCTCTCTGTGTATCTCGCTCTCCCTCTCTCTGTCTCTCCCTCTATCTGTTCCTCTCTCTCTGTCTCTCTCTCTCTCCTTCTCTCTCTCTGCCTCTCTCTCTGTCTCACTCTCTCTCCAACACCCTCTCTGTCTCTCTCCCTCTCGCCGCCCCTCTCTCTCTCTCTCACTCCCTGTTCCTCTCTCTCTCAATCTCTGTCCCTCTCTCTCTCTGTCCCACTCTCCCTCTCTCTCTTCTTCTCTCTCTGTCTCTCTCCCTCTTTTCCTCTCTCTCTGCCTCTCTCCCCCCTCTCTGTCTCTCTCTCCATCTTTTCCTCTCTCTCTGCCTCTCCCCCCCCCTCTGTCTCTCTCTCTCCCTCTGTCTCTCTCCTCTCCCTCTCTCCCCACCCTCTGTCTCTGCCTGTCTCTCTGTCTCTCTCCTTCTCTCTCTGTGTATCTCGCTCTCCCTCTCTCTGTCTCTCCCTCTATCTGTTCCTCTCTCTCTGTCTCTCTCCCTCTCTCCTTCTCTCTCTCTGCCTCTCTCTCTGTCTCACTCTCTCTCCAACACCCTCTCTGTCTCTCTCCCTCTCGCCGCCCTCTCTCTCTCTCTCTCACTCCCTGTTCCTCTCTGTCTCTCAATCTCTGTCCCTCTCTCTCTCTGTCCCACTCTCCCTCTCTCTCTTCTTCTCTCTCTCTCTCTCTCCCTCTTTTCTCTCTCTGCCTCTCTCCCCCCCTCTGTCTCTCTCTCTCTCCCTCTGTCTCTCCCCTCTCCCTCTCTCCCCACCCTCTGTCTCTGCCTGTCTCTCTGTCTCTCCCTCTCTCTCTTTCTCTCTGTATCTCGCTCTCCCTCTTTCCTTCTCTCTCTCTTCCTCTACCCCTCTGCCTCTCTCCCCCCTCACTCTGTCTCTCTCTTTCTGTCTCTCTTCACTCTCTCTCACTCTCTCTCTCCCTCTGTCTGTCTCTCTCTCCCTCTCCCTCTCACTCTCTCCCCACCCTCTCTCTCTGCCTGTCTCTCTCCTTCTCTCTCTATGTATCTCGCTCTCCCTCTGTCTCTCCCTCTCTCTCTGTTCCTCTCTCTCTGCCTGTCTCTCTGTCTCTCACACTCTCTCTCTTGCTTTCCCTCTGTCAGTCTCTCTCACCCTGTTCCTCTCTCACTCTCTGTTCCGCTCTCTCTGTCTCTCTCCCTCGCTCTCTGTCTCTCCCTCTCTCTTCCTCTCTCCCTCTCTGTCACGCTCTCTCCATCACTCTCTCTGCCTCTCTCTCACTCACTCACTCACTCTCTCTTTCTCTCTGTCTGTCTCTCACTCTCTCCACACCCTCTCTCTTCCCCTCTCTGTCTGTCTCCCTCTCTCACTCTCTCTCAATCTCTCACTCCCTCTCTCTCTCTTTCTCTCTGTCTGTCTCTCCCTGTCTCTCTCTCTCTGTCCCTCTCTCGCTCAGTCTCTCTCCCCACCCTCTCCCTCTGTCTCCCTCTCTCTCTCTCTTTCCCTCTCCATCTCTCCCTCTGTCTGTCTCTCTCTCACTCTCTGTTTCTCTCTCTCTTTCTCTGTCTCTCTCTTTCTGTCTCTGTCTCTCTCCCTCTCACTCTCCCCACCCTCTGTCTGTCTCCCTCTCTGTTCCTCTCTCTCACTTGCCTGTCTCTCTGTCTCTCTCCATTTTTCCCTCTCACTCTCTGTTCCTCTCTCTCCCCACCTCTCTTCCTCTCTCTCTCTTTCCCTCTCTCCATCTCTCCCTCTCGCTCTCTTTCTGTCTCTCTGTCCCTCTCTATCTGTCTCTCTCCCTCACTCTCTCTCTCCCCACCCTCTTTCTCTCTGTCTCCCTCTCTCTCTCTGTCTCTCTCCCTGACTCTCTCTCCCCCCACCCTCTTTCTCTGTCTGTCTCCCTCTCCCTCTCTGTCTCTCTCTCACTCTGTTCCTCTCTCTCCCTCTCCCTCTGTCTGTCTCACTCTCTCCCCCACCCTCTGTCTCTCTCTCTCTCTCTGCCTCTCTGTCTCTTTCCCTCTCTCTATCTCTCCCTCTCGTTCTCCCTCCCTCTTTCTCTGTCTCTCTCTCACTCTGTTCCTCTCTCTCCCTCTCCCTCTCTCTGTCTCACTCTCTCCCCACCCTCTCTCTCTCTCTATCTCTCTCCCTCTCTCTCTGTCCTTTGCTCTCCCTCTCTGTCTCTCTCTCTTTCTGTTCCTCTCTCTCTCTGTCTCTCTACCTCTCTTCCTCTCTCCTCTGTCTGTATCTCTCCCTCTCTCTATCTCTCTCCCTCTCTCTGCCCCCCTCTCTCTCTCTCTCTCAGTGTACTTTGAAGGCACGGAAGGAGGGAAGGATATGCAGTCGGGGAGCAAGGTGGAGCTGGGGTCACTGAACGAAGCCAATGCCGATACCATCAATTGCTGACTCGATCAGTTTCACTCCTCCCTCTCCATCTGCGTCTAACTCTTTTCCCTCTCTCCTTGGCCGAAGGACAGATGTGACAGTGGTGAAGAGAGAAAGAGAGTGAGGGAGAGAAATGTTCAGAGACAAAATGTTGAAGAGTGTAAGAGTGGGATGAGCGAGTGGGTGCAGTGATAGAGGGTGAAGAGAGGCACCGAGGGAAGAAGGAAGATGGAGGGTAAGAACGTGAGCAAAGATAGAGGGTGGGGAGGCAGAGAAGGAGAACAATTTTACGTGAAATTTGAGCAAACGAGAGAAGGAGAGCAGGAGAGCGGGAACAGGGGTGTGATAGAGAGGGAGGGAAGGAGAGAGGGAGAAAGGAAGGAGTGGACCAGCGTGGAGGTGGGAGAGATGGAGAGGGCTGGAGCGGAGGAGAGTGTGGGAGTGATTGCGAGAGTAATACAGGGGAGAGGTCTGTGTGTTGTGTGTGTGTGTGTGAGAGAGAGAGTGATGAAGGGGGAGATAGAGAGACTGCAATGAACAGTCGGGGTGAGAGAGGGACAGAGGGAGTGAGAGCGCGTGGGAGAGATGGGTAAGAATGGTGGAAGGGAGAGAGGTGCAGGAAATAGGAAAGGAAAGGAACAGAGAGGAGTTGGTGTAACGGAGAACAACACACACAAAATGCTGGAGGAACTCAGCAGGTCAGGCAACCTCTATGGAAAATAATAAAGAGTGGACGTGTCGGACCGAGATCAGCAAGATGAGAGGATTCGATCAGTGGGGAGTGGGAACTTCCCGAGGATACTGCGGGATTGTTTGTTAGGTTACAGTAAGTGAGAAGTACAATATATAATGAAAAACACAATCCCAAGTCTAAAACAAAGTGAAAGAATTGATTAAGGAACAAGTGATACGAACAATCTACTAAACAAGTGTAAACAGAGCACAGAATCATTGATCTGAGAGAAAGGGTGAGGGGGAGTGGGGGAGACTGGAGAGGGGTGGAGAAAGGGGAAAAGGAAAAGGGAGAGGGAGGGAAGAGAGTGAAAGAAAGAGAACGTGGGGAGAGAGGGTTCAAGAGTAGGAGAATGGGGTATACTGGGGAGGAAAGAGTGAAGCAGAGAGTTGGGAGAGAGTGGGAAGTGTGGGGAGAGAGTGAACGGGGAGGAGAGTGTGAGAGAGGAGAGAGTTGAGAAAGTTGAGGGAGGGGAGGGAGAGAGAGAAGAGAATAGTAGGGAGTGAAAGCCAGGTTTGTAGGCAAGAGAGTAGGGAGGGGGAGGGACAGAAATGGATGGGTATGGAGTGGGTGGTGCCTCACCTCATCTTGCCCTGATGACTGACGCTGCTTTTCCTTTTGTTAAGGCAGAGGTTGATGGACTTTCGATCGGTCAGGGCATGATTACACAAGTGTAATTACAAGAAAGCAGGAACTGTCTGTCCTCAGTAGTATGGCCGAGCACATCATAGTAGATATGGCCCAGCACATCACGGGTAAAACTCTCCTCACGACTGAGCACATCTCTGCGGAGTGCTGTCGCAGGAAATCAGCATCCATCATCAAGGACCCCCCACCACCCAGGCCATGCTCTCTTCTCAATGCTGCCATCAGGAAGAAGGTACATGAGCCTCAGGAGCCTCAACCCCAGGTTCAGGAACAGTTATTACACTCAACCAACAGGTCCTTCTTTCTTTTTACAATATTTTTATTCAGAAGAAAAAAAAGATTTAGAGTGCAACACATAGATACATCTCAACATAACTTGTGTACATTCATATAGTGTAATAAAATTGATCAAAATGTTATAGCATAACACATAAAGTTATACCACTCTGTAATCAAACATTTAAAGATAGGTCATACATCATAAAATAATTTTGTTATATATATATAAAAAGTCAACCCCCTACCAACTACCAAAGAAAAAAACTAATGGATGACAATCGATAATTAGAAAAAAAACGTATTCACTTAAGAAGAGAAGATAAAAATATACATAAAAGTCTGTGCACTGTTAAACTTTATAAATTGGAAAAGTAATTTAAGAAAGGTCCCCAAATATCATAAAAAAGATTGTTTCGAATTTAAGACTGAGCAGCGGATCATTTCTAAATTTAAATATGACATAATTTCATGTAGCCATTGAAGATGTGTAGGAGGGGTAGACTCCTTCCATTTAAGCAGGATTGCTCTTCTTGCTAAAAGAGAGGTAAAAACTAAAACCTGTAGGTTAGGGGTATTTAAAGTTATATCTTCATTTGCAATAATACCAAACAAGGCAGTAAGGGGATTTGGGTCAAATTGGACCCTAAAAATTTGAGAGAAGGTATGAACTACTTCCCGCAAAAACTTTTCAATTATAGGGCAAAACCAAAACATATGAATTAAAGAGGCATCAGCAGAGTTGCATTTATTACAAAGTGCAGAAACATTCGGCTAAAAACTGGAGAGCTTCTGTTTAGAAATGTAAGCTCTATGAACCACTTTAAATTGTAGAAGAGCATAACGAGCACAGAAAGATGATTTATTAACCCGCTTAAGAATTTTATTCCATCTATCATCAGAAATCTGACAATTTAGGTCATCCTCCCAAGCTTTTTATATTTTATCTAAAAAGTCTTGTCTAGAATTAATCAACAAGTTATAGATACCGGTAATAGAACCATTAACAAAAGGTTATAAATTTAAAAGAGCGTCCAGTAAATTTTTATCAGGACCTATAGGAAAAGTAGCTAATT
Organism: Hemitrygon akajei; assembly: GCF_048418815.1. NCBI lineage: Eukaryota > Metazoa > Chordata > Chondrichthyes > Myliobatiformes > Dasyatidae > Hemitrygon > Hemitrygon akajei. The sequence continues at coordinate 15,031,152 of NW_027331920.1, read as the reverse complement.
GGAAACGTAGAAAATCTCTAATTTGTAGGTATCTGTAAAAATGAGATTTTGGGAGTGCAAATTTATTTGACAATTGGTCAAGTGATGCAAGAGATCCTGAGATAAACAAGTCCCAAAAACACTTAATACCCAGTTCATCCCAATCCTTAAAGATTTTGTCAGTCATGGAAGGGATAAAAAAAATTAAGGAGATTGGGAAATGATAATGAAAAATTCGCTAAACCAAAAAATTTTCTAAATTGAGACCAGATACTTAAACTTTCCTATTCCCACAACCAATGGACACAATCAACAGCTCCTCATCTCATGTTCTTGATGTTTCTTTCTGGGTTATTTATTAGTTTTCTTTTGTATTTGAATTTTGTTGTCTTTTGCACATGGTTGTTTTGTTTGTCCTGTTGGGGGCGATCTTTCATTCATCGTATAATTGTTCTTGAGTTTACTGAATTTACAATATAATCAAATCCCAGGATTATACATGGTGACATGCCTATACTTTGATAATACATTTACTTTGCACATTTTAAATTGTACATTTCAATTTGTAAATAACTCTCTGAAACACAAGAGCGGGTTGTGAGCTCAGCCTGCCGGGTAAATTATTTTGTTCTGATCTGAAATGTCGGCCCAACACTGTGACCCATCTTTCGAGGCACACCAATTACTGGAAATATACCTGAATTCAACTGGAAAGCCTCAAATACTCTGTCTCTCTGCTCAAGCGTGCGAACACACGTAGACACACACACACACACACACACACACACACACACACACACACACACACACACACACACACACACACACACACACACACACACACACACACACACACACAAAAACGTCGACAATCATACCAGTGCCCAAAAATACCAGGGTGACCTGCCTCAACGACTATCACCCAGTGTCGCTCACTACTGTGATGAAGTGCTTTGAGGGGTTGGTCATGGTCAATCAACTCCTGTCTGTGTGCAGGGACCCACTGCAATTTGCCAATCGCTACAATCTGTCAACAATTCTCACTGGCTCACACTTGGCCTTTGATCACCAGGTCAATAGCAAAACACAAGTCAGGCTGCTGATTACAGCTCAGCGTTCAACACAATCAGATCCTCAATTGTAATCAACAAGCTCCAAAACCTGGGCCTCTGTACCTCCTTCTGCAACTGGATCCTCACCAGGAGACCCCAGTCTGTGTGGATCAGAAATAACATCTCCTCCTTGCTGACAATCAACACTGGCACACCTCAACGATGTGTGCTCAGCCCACTGCTCTACTCTCTCTACACCCACGTCTGTGTGGCTAGGCTCATCTATAAACTTGCTGATGACACAGCTATTGTTGGTGGAATTTCAGATGGTGACGAGAAGGAGTACAGGAGTGAGATAGATCAGCAAGTTGAGTGGTGTCGCAGCAACAACCTTGCACTCAACATCATGAAGACAAAGGAATTGATTGTGGATTCAGGAAGGGGATGTCGAGGGAACACACACCAGTCCTCATCGTGGGATCAGAAGTGAGAAGGGTGAGCAGTTTCCATTTCCTCCCTCTCAACATCTCTGAGGAACTATCCTGGGCCCAACATATTGATGCAGTTACAATGAAGGCACAACATCAGCTATATTTCATTCGGAGATTGAGGGGAATCGGTCTGTCACTAAAGACACTTGCAAATTTCTACAGATGTACTGTGGAGAGCATTCTAACTGGTTGCTTCACTGCCTGGTGTGGAGAGGCCACTGCACAGGATCGGAAAATGCTGCAGAAAGTTGTAAACTCAGCCAGCACCTTCATGGGCACTGGACTCCACAGCATCCAGGACACATTCAAAAGATGATGCCACAAAAAGATGGCATCCATCATTAAGGACCCCCATCACCCAGGACATGCCTTCGTCTCATTGCTACCATCAAGGAGGATGTACAGGGGCCTGGAGACAGACTCACCGGTTCAGGAACTGCTTCTTCCCCACTGTCAGATTTCTGAATGGACAAAGTACCCAGGAACACCCCCTCAGTATTTTTCCTCTCGTTTTGCACTACATTCTAAATATAATTTTACACATACTAACTGTAGTCTGTAGTGTTTATGACTAAATATTGCAATGTACTGCAGACACAAAGGAACAAATTTCACCACACTTCAGCCGATAAATACTTCCTCAGGATTTGCCTTCTCTTTTTGCAATACATTTTAAGTATAATTTTATAAATACTTACAGTAATTTGTGGTTTTTATTCCTAGATATTGCAATGTATGGCTGACAAATTTCACCACATGGCTGCGGTTGTGTTGTGTCTGTTCACTGTTTGAGTTCGATACTAAATGAAGAGCATTGAATGGGAAGGAATGTTTGAATACAAGAATAAAGATCTCCTCTGAAGGTATATGGGGTCCTGGTGAGAGCGTCCATGGAACACTGTGCACAGGTCTGGTCTCCCTCCCGGAGTCAGCCTGTGGAATGAAGGGAATGAAGAGATTTCCTAGATTGATTTAGGAGGTGAGGTAGTGTCATCGGAGAGATTATACTGACCGGGCCTGTCTCAAAATTAGAGAAATAAAAGGCCGTCTGACTGAGACAGACACAGTCTCACAGGGTATTGACAGGGTAGAGGCAGGAGTGATGTTTCCTTTGGCTGTGGTGAGGAATGGTGGTCACAGAATCCGAGTTCACCTCAGCAGGACTGAGATGAGGAGAAATTTCCTCACCCAGAGGGCAGCGAATCTTTGGAATTTTCTCCACAAGATTTCTAAATTCGAAGGACAAATTTTGTAGCTCTGCGATGCTGGGAACGTTGCGCGAAAGTGGCGCTGAGGTCAAAGATCAGGCATGTTCTGAGTGAAAGGCAGAACAGACACAAAGGGCTGATGGCCTGCTCCAGTTTCCTTTTTCTAAAGTCCGAGTTTACCTTTGCGGCTGGTTCTCCCTTGACCTTCAGCCTGTCCTTTTGCACAGGGGAGCGCTCACAGCACCGGAGTCCCATCGGCAGGCGCTGCGGACCAGCACCCGTATCCCAGCAGCAGGAGACAGGTCTGGGAGGAAACTCCGGACAATAGGCCCCGATCCACGCCGGGGAAGACCGGGCACCCTCTGTGAGGCTGAAACATCTCACGGAATCTCCGCCCGTCTCTTCACCTCCGCCATCGGAAGGATTCAAAACTCCGGCCGCTGTTGCAGCCTTTATCTGGGGAGCTGCTCCCAGTCTCGGGTCTCTCACCGGGTCCACTCGTTCCCGATTCCAAACTTCGGTCCGCTCAGCGTCCCGCCCACTGACACTCCTCAGCCAATGGAGGCAAGATTCTCCCAGTGGTATTCTCTGATTGGCTGTGAGTGTGTCGGAGGACGGGCTGCTACTAGGAGCTGGAGATGTCAGTCACAGTTTGTTCTCAGAATCAAAGCAAGTTCCCCGAGGCTCAAAGTTCAAAGTAAATTTTATTATCAGAGTACATACAAGTCGCCACATACAACTCCTACAAACATACAGAGAAAAGCTACAGAAAGGTAACTATATCTGGATCACTGAAAGATCAATCAGAGTGCAGAAGACAACAAACTTCGCCAATGCAAATAAACAACGAGAACATGAAATAACCGCAGCGGCTGCCGATAGATGTCCGGTGCACTCAGCGCTCCCTGTTCAATCTGACAGGAAAAGAAACAGTGAGGCGCAAAGGTAAACTCGTGTTTCAGAAAATCAGAAATAGAGAAGGCGTGGCCATTCGGCCCCTTGCACCTCTTCTGCCCTTCACTCAGAACATGCTTGACTTTTGACCTCACACCACTTTCCTGCAACTTTCCATCACCGCTGAGCCCCAGGATATGTCCATTCAATTTAGAAACCTTGTGGAGATAATTGAAATGAAACACTGCAATCTGGGTGAGGAAATTTCACCTCATCTCAGTCCTGCTGAGTTGTCCTTGGATTTTGAGTCTGTGAGCGCTGGTTCCACACCTTATGGGAAACATCATTTCAGCCCTTCCGCTGTAAATATCCTGTGAGATTGCATTTCTCTAATTCTGAGACAGGAATGTGATCTGTCTCAGTCCAACCACCTCTTATTTCACTCATTTGGAGACAGTCCCAGTACGATGATTTGTTGTGGGAGCATCTCTATGGACAGCAGGTGAGTGCAGTTATCCTGTATTGTTCCATAGCCTGAAGGTTGAGGGGTAGTAACTGTTCCAGAACCTGGTGGTGCGAGTCCTGAGGCTCTTGTACCTTCTACCTGATTACTGCAGTGAGAAAAGAGCCTGCCTGTGTGGTGAGCCTGATCACAGCCGCCTGTATCACCGTCCCCTCTGGCCTGACCTATCCGGGACCAAAGGGATTGTGGAGAGTAAATGTGGTACACTGTCGAGTATCACTGTGATCCGTCCCCTCTGGCCTGCTCTATCCCGGACCAAAGGGATTGTGGAGAGAAAATGTGGTACTCTGTCGAGTATCACTGTGATCCGTCCCCTCTGGCCTGCCCTATCCCGGACCAAAGGGATTGTGGAGAGAAAATGTGGTACTCTGTCGAGTATCACTGTGATCCGTCCCCTCTGGCCTGCCCTATCCCGGACCAAAGGGATTGTGGAGAGTAAATGTGGTACTCTGTCGAGTATCACTGTGATCCGTCCCCTCTGGCCTGCCCTATCCCGGACAAAAGGGATTGTGGAGAGAAAATGTGGTACTCTGTCGAGTATCACTGTGATCCGTCCCCTCTGGCCTGCTCTATCCCGGACCAAAGGGATTGTGGAGAGAAAATGTGGTACTCTGTCGAGTATCACTGTGATCCGTCCCCTCTGGCCTGCCCTATCCCGGACCAAAGGGATTGTGGAGAGAAAATGTGGTACTCTGTCGAGTATCACTGTGATCCGTCCCCTCTGGCCTGCCCTATCCCGGACCAAAGGGATTGTGGAGAGTAAATGTGGTACTCTGTCGAGTATCACTGTGATCCGTCCCCTCTGGCCTGCCCTATCCCGGACCAAAGGGATTGTGGAGAGAAAATGTGGTACACTGTCGAGTATCACTGTGATCCGTCCCCTCTGGCCTGCTCTATCCCGGACCAAAGGGATTGTGGAGAGAAAATGTGGTACTCTGTCGAGTATCACTGTGATCCGTCCCCTCTGGCCTGCCCTATCCCGGACCAAAGGGATTGTGGAGAGAAAATGTGGTACTCTGTCGAGTATCACTGTGATCCGTCCCCTCTGGCCTGCCCTATCCGGGACCAAAGGGATTGTGGAGAGTAAATGCGGTACTCTGTCTAGTACGCTGTGATCCGTCCCCTCTGGCCTTCCCTGTCCGGGACCAAGGGGATTGTGCAGAGTAAATGTGGTACTCTGTCGAATATCACTGTGATCCGTCCCCTCTGGCCTGCCCTATCCGGGACCAAAGGGATTGTGGAGAGTAAATGTGGTACTCTGTCGAGTATCACTGTGATCCGTCCCCTCTGGCCTGCCCTATCCGGGACCAAAGGGATTGTGGAGAGTAAATGTGCTACTCTGTCGAGTATCACTGTGATCCGTCCCCTCTGGCCTGCCCTATCCGGGACCAAAGGGATTGTGGAGAGTAAATGTGCTACTCTGTCGAGTATTGCTGTGATCCAGGCTCTCTTCCTGCCCATTATTCTTGTCTGTGATTGCAGTGCGACAATCTCTGGCCCAATGTCCCCTCTTTCTACAAACCCCGTTTCTGTTCTTAGCCAAGTGTCCTCTTCATCTGCACCGTCCGCACGATCCTGCCACCTGTTCTGGGTTCTTCGTCGGGACCCGAACACCATCTCCTCACTACCGGTTCTCTGTGCACACTCTCGCTTTTCCCCAGTCCCTTTAAAGAGTCAATTGCGCTCCCTATTCATCAGAATTTATGTCACCCTGGGGCCAGGTCTGACACAGCGAATTGAGATTAGTTAACTTAAAGGAGTGGGCAGGCTTGGGTCTGAGACAGTTTAGAAAAGTCTGCACTGCGAGCTGGACATGCTGATCTGTCCAGGGGTTTGCCAGCGTTGGACTCTCACGTATCCTTAAAACGAGCTATAAAGTACGCAAGAGATTCTCCTTTTTTCTGTAGTTATTGGGTAAATTCACCAAAATCTTCATGCAGTCGGGCTGTCATTCAAATGGGTTCCCTTACCTCAGCGACCCACCGTGCCATGGCTTGTATTACATCAGCCCCTCTGGTGGCTCCCGGTCACCTTCGGGCGTCTGCCTGGGAAACGGGAACCCACTCCCTGTCCCTGTCTGAGAGGTTCCATATATAACCCTGAGGACTGGTACAAGTCCCCGGGCAGGGTCTGGAAAGGGGAACCCACTCCCTGTCCCTTTCCGAGAGGTTCCATATATAACCCCGAGGAGTTGCACAAGTCCCCAGGCAGGGTCTGGAATGGGAAACCCACTCCCTGTCCCTGTCCGAGAGGTTCCATATATAACCGCGAGGAGTGCTGTGAAGTCCCCAGGCAGGGTCTGGAAAGGGGAACCCACTCCCTTTTTCAATGAATTCAGGTAAAGCCCCAGGTCCGGATGGTTATACTGCTGAATTTTTTAAATTTTTTAAATCCCTCTTTGGCTTTTAAAAATTTTTAAAGATGCGTTAAAAGTAGGTAAATAACCACAATCTTTTTATGATGCCTCCATTTCTCCAATTCTTAAAAAAGATAAAGACCCCACTGAATGTGCATCCTATCGGCCAATATCCTTGCTGAATACGGATTCTAAGATTTTTACCAAAATTTTGGCCACTAGATTAGAAAATGTTACCCTCAAATTATCTCTGAAGATCAGACCGGATTTATTAAAAACTGTTATTCATCTTTTCACATTTGAAAATTTATTAATATAATTTATACATCTTCATCTAAAATACCAGAATGTCATTTCCTTAGATGCTGAAAAAGCGTTCGATAGAGTTGAATGGCCATATTTATTTAATACGTTGCAGAATTTCAATTTTAGCTTGAAATTTATATCATGGATTAAATTAATGTATTATAATCCTTTGGCTTCCGTTCTTACCAATAATCAAATATCTCCTTTTTTCAGTTGTCCTGTGGTACAAGGCAAGGCTGCCCTTTAAGTCCTCTATTATTTGACATTGCTTTGGAACCTTTAGCCGTTGCCATTCGTGAATCACCTAATATTTTTGGTATTACCCATGGGTAAGGGACTTATAAGTTATCATTATATGCTGATGATTTGTTACTAAACATATCTTACCCTGAGAGATCTATTCCTGCTATTTCATCCTTGTTTGCTCAGGTTAGTAGCTTTTCTGGCTACAAACTGAATTTTAATAAGAGTGAATGATTTCCATTAAATATGCAAGTTCCAATTTATAAACACTTACCATTTAAAGTTGTCACAGATCATTTTACTTATTTGGGTATTAAAATTACCAAGAAACGTAAGGGTTTATTTAAAGTTAATTTTTTACCTTTAATTGAACAAATCAAGCAACTTGTTACCAGGTGGTCCCCATTATCTCTGTCATTGGTTGGTCGAATTAATACTATCAAGATGATAGTATTACCCAAATTTTTTTATTTATTCCAAGCATTACAAATTTTTATTCCTAAATCTTTTTTTGATATTATTGACTCCAAAATATCCTCATATGTGTGGCAGAGTAAAAATCCGAGATTAAGTAAAAGATATTTACAGAAGCCTAAGAAGGAAGCTGGTTTTGCTTTGCCAAACCTGAGATTTTACTATTGGGCAGTTAATATTCAATATTTATATATTTTGGACACAAGAATTGGTCATAGTACCTTGCCCACAATGGGTAAATTTGGAGTGTAAATCTGTACAAGACTTCTCATTAGTAATTAGTTTTGCTACAATAAGTGTATGAGACATTGGAAAAAATGTTGAATTTCCCCATGGGGATGAATAAAGTATCTATCTATCTATCTATCTATCTATCTATCTATCTATCTATCTATCTATCTATCTATCTATCACTGTTTTCTATTTTAGGACCTTCGCTTCCTTTTGCTTTATCTAAACCGAATAAACAAATAACTAATCCTATAGTTAAACATACATTAAGAATATGGTTTCAATTTCGTAAATTCTTTGGCTTGAATAATCAAGCCCTATTATATCTAACTTCTTTTTCCAGCCCTCTTTTATGGACCAGGCCTTTGTGTTATGGAAAACAAAAGGTATAACATGTTTTCGTGATCTATTTTTAGATAACAGTTTTATGTCCTTTGAACAGCTATCCAGCCTAAAACTCATTTTTTTTAGATACTTGCAAGTTAGAAATTTCTTGAATGTTAGTATTTTCTGAAATTATGTCCAATGGACATTACAGAAAAAAATTCTATCTCTGAATCCTTGCCAGAAGGGTTAAGTAGCTATCATTTACCATATGATCATGAAAATCTAGACAGGAGTATCAGAAATAATTAAGAAGGAATGGGAAAAAGAACTTCACTGTCTTATACCCACAGAGCAGTGGGAGAAAATTTTACAATTAGTCAATCCTTCTTCTATTTGTGCTAAACATGCCTAATACAATTTAAGGTTGTTCATAGGTCTCACATGTCCAAGGATAAACTCGCTTGATTTTATACTTATGTTAATCCAACCTGTGACAGATGTCATTCTGAAGTCGCTTCATTGACCCACATGTTCTGGTCTTGCCCCTGTTTGCAAAATTATTGGAAAGATATTTTTGGTATTATTTCAACAGTTCTGAATATCAAATTGCAACCGCATCCTATTACTGAAATTTTCGGTTTACCAATGGTGGATAATAGTCGTTTATCCCCCCCACCCCCCCCCCCCCCAGCCCGGCAGAATATTGCATTTGTTACATTAATGGCGAGAAGATCTATCCTATTGAATTGGAAATAAATTAGTCCTCCAACTATATTTCAGTGGTTTTCTCGAGTTTAGAAAAAATTACAAGTGTTGTCTTTGACCCTTCAGGTAAATATGAAGAAACTTGGTGACCATTTATTCAACATTTTCATATGAGCTAAACTGACTTTCCCTAAACCTTACTTTTATTGTCCTTAATTATTTGGATGGAGGTGCGGAGTTATTGATGCTACTGTGTATAATTGATATAATGCAATGGCCCATGTCGATTATGATTTTGTTATTTTTTTGGGGGGGAGGGTTTCTTATTTTTTCCATTTTTTGTAAACACTATGAGTTTGGGAGGTTAATATCATCTGTTTGTATTTATACTTTAACCTATTAATTATGTACTCTCAAGCTCTTTGTATTCATGTTTCATTTATGTTTGTTTAAAATCAATAAAAAGATTTAAAAAGGAAGGACTATTCTGAGGAAAGGGTGGAATAGGCGCAACGGGCCGAGTGGCCATGCACGCTCTTGTTACTTATTTTCTAAAGCACGAGTTTACCATTGCGCCTTGTTCTCCCTTGGTTTTCAGCCGTTCGGATTGCACAGGGGAGCGGTGAGAGCTCCGGAGATCCATCGGCAGCCGCAGGGGGGCAGCTCCCGTCTCCCAGCAGGAAGGGACGGGTCTGGGAGACAACTCCAGACAACAGGCCCCGATCCTCGGCGGGGAAAGGCCGGGCGCCCTCCGTGTAGCTGAAACATCTCACGGAATTTCCGCCGGTCTCTTCAGTTCTGCCTTCGAAAGGATTCATGACCCGCCGGTGGTGCAGCCGAAACCCGAGGCGCAGCTCCCAGTCTCCGGCCTCACTCGGTCCCGGTTCCAAACCCCGGCGCGGCCGGGCGCTCAGTGTCCCGCCCACTAACACCCTCAGCCAATGAGAGCATCCCTCTCCTAGCGGTGATCGCTGATTGGCTGCGAGTGTGTGAGGCCGGGCTGCTGCTGGGAGCTGGAGATGTCAGTCACAGTTTGTTCTCAGAATTGAAGCAAGTTTCCCGAAACTCAAATTTCAAAATAAATTTTATTATCAGAGTCCAGAGAAGTCACCACATACAACCCCGAGAAGCATTTTCCTGCGGACATACTTAGAAAAAGTATAGAATAGTAAGCAGGCAGTGAAAGATCAGCCAGATTGCTGAAGGTAACAAACTGTGCAAATGCAAATATGGAGAAACAGGATAAATAACAAGAACATGAAATAACCGCAGCGGCTGCTGATGGATCTCTGGGGCTCTCACCGCTCCCCTGTGCAATCCGACAGGCTGAAGGCCAAGGGAGAACAAGGCTCAAATGTCAACTCGTGATTTAGAAAATAAGAAACAGGAGCAGGCGTGGCTGTTCGGCCCGTTGCGCTGTTCTGTCCCTCACTCAGAACATGACTGATCTTTGACCTCAGCGCTACTTTCATGCTATGTTCCCAACATCGCCGAGCCCCTAAATATGTCCGTTTAATTTAGAAAACTTGTGGAGAAAGTTCCAAATATTCACGCACTGTGTTGGGGAAATTTCTCCTCATCTCAGTCCTGCTGAGGTGACCTCGGATTTTGAGTCTGTGATCCCTGGATCCACTGCCCAGCCAGGAGAAACATCATTCCTGCCCCTACCCTGTAAATACCCTGTGAGACTGTGTCTGTCTCAATCAGGAAGCTTCTCCATGTGAACCTTGTGTTAATGAAATTGGTGACAGTTCTTTCAGACCAGCAGCTTTGACCACAAGAACACCAGACAGTGGTCAGCACGGAATGTCCTGCAGTTACTGCAGGAGAAGAACTGGATGGACACAGTGGAGTGGTTCCCTGAGCAGACAGTCCAGAACGTCTGGCAGAATGCCTCCTCTCCAGATCTCACCAACAGGCAGCAAGACCTCACCTGTCTGGCGGCGAGAGGGCCCCTCCCAGTCTGATCCTTGCTGCATGCCAGGAGATCACTCCCACAGCGCGCTGCCCCGGGATTACTGCAGTGGAGACGAGAGGGCCCCTCCCAGTCTGATCCTTGCTGCATGCCTGGAGATCACTCCCACAGCGCGCTGCCCCGAGATTACTGCAGTGGAGACGAGAGGGCCCCTCGCAGTCTGATCCTTGCTGCATGCCCGGAGATCAATCCCACAGCGCGCTGCCCCGAGATTACTGCAGTGGAGACGAGAGGGCCCCTCGCAGTCTGATCCTTGCTGCATGCCCGGAGATCAATCCCACAGCGCGCTGCCCCGAGATTACTGCAGTGGAGACGAGAGGGCCCCTCCCAGTCTGATCCTTGCAGCATGCCCGGAGATCACTCCCACAGCGCGCTGCCCCGAGATTACTGCAGTGGAGACGAGAGGGCCCCTCCCAGTCTGATCCTTGCAGCATGCCTGCTGACGTTTTTGTCGCACTAGGTTTTTACGAGATGGGGTTGCTAGCCATATGGCCAACCCTCCTCCGCTCGTAGCCGGGCTTCGACAGACCATGGCCGCGTTTTGTTATCTGTTGTCTTTTTAATGTGCTTTTGATCCCACACTACACATAGAAAGGGCCAGAATTTCCACTGAACACATTCAGCAAAACCATGTTGATTCCCTGAACAAACACGAGGAAATCTGCAGATGCTTGAAATTCAAGCAACACACACAAACTGCTGGTGGAACACAGCAGGCCAGGCAGCATCTATAGGGAGAAGCACTGTCGATGTTTCGGGCCGAGCCCCTTCATCAGGACTAACTGCAAGGAAAGATACTATGAGATTTGAAAGTAGGAGGGGGAGGGGAAAACGCGAAATGATAGGAGAAGACCGGAGGGGCTGGGGTGAAGCTAAGAGTTGGAAAGGTGATTGGCAAAATGGATACAGAGCTGGAGAAGGGAAAGGATCATGGGACGGGAGGCCTAGGCAGATAGAAAGGGGGAGGGGGAGCACCAGAGAGAGATGGAGAACAGGCAGAGTTATGGTCAGAGAGAGATTAAAAAAAACAAACAACTAAATATGTCAGGGATGGGGTAAGTAGGGGAGGAGGGGCATTAACGGAAGTGAGAGAAGTCAATGCTTATGCCATCAGGTTGGAGGCTACCCAGATGTTGTTCCTCCAACCTGAATGTGGCTTCATCTTGATAGTAGAGGAGTCCATGTATAGACATATCAGAATGGGAATGGGACGAGGAATTAAAATGTGTGGCCACTGGGAGATCCTGCTTTCTCCGGCGGACCGAGCGTAGGTGTTCACCGAAACGATCTCACAGTCTGCGTCGGGTCTGACCAATATATAAAAGGCCACACCGGGAGCACTGGACGCAGTATACCACACCAGCTCTCCTGATGAAGGGTCTCGGCCCGAACCGTCGACAGTGCTTCTCCCTACAGATGCTGCCTGGCCTGCTGTGTTCCACCAGCATTGTGTGTGTGTTGTTTGATTCCCCGAGTCTGCAGCTCGCGTAGTGGACAATCGCGGTACTGCAGGGGATCAGCTGCTCCCCGAAAGTGAAATCATTCTGAATCAGGAAGTGCTGGGAGTTAACATGGCTTCGAAAGGAGAGAACGAGAGTTTGAGCGAGGAGGTAATTTGTCCCGTCTGCCTGGATTTCTTCACCGATCCGGTTATACTGGATTGCGGACACAATTTCTGTCGCTCTTGCATCACACGGTGTTGGGAAAGAGAGGAGAGAAACTCCTGCCCGGAATGTAGAGCGGTGTTTGCTGACCGCACCCTCAGGGTGAATCGGGCCTTAGCAAATCTGACACAAAAAGTTCGAAATCTAAACCTGAATACGAAAGGGAAGGAAAGTAAACGTCACTGCGAGGAACATGAGGAAGAACTGAAGCTATTTTGTGAAACGGACAAGACACTGATCTGTCTGATCTGTGCAGTGGCGGAGGAACACAGAGAGCACAGCTTAAAGCCGGTTAAAGAAGCTGTTAAAATCTACAAGGTAAAAACTAACGTTAGTTTAATACTTAAAATATTTCCAGTGTCCTAAATATCATCACACGAGCCTCAATAACTAACACATAACTCTCTGCAACTTCCGCCATCTCCAACGGGATTCTAGCATCTCTCCGCCCCACAGCCCACCTCCGCACCCAGCAGCTCTCCGCTCTCTATTCGGATCGCGGTCCACGTCCTGTATCGCCCTGATCCACTCGCTCCTCCCCACTGATCTCTCTCCTGGCACTGACACCTGCAAACCGGACAAGTGCTACACTTGACTCCTAACCTCCTCCCTCGTCACCATTCGGGCCGCAAACAGCCCAGTTCCTCCCGTTTCTTCCATGGTCGATTGTCCTCTCGTATTAGATTCCTTCTTCTCCAGCCATTTACCTGTTCCAGCTGTCTCCTCTCAGCTTCTTACTTCAACACCCTCCCCCACGTTCCCCCTCACGTTGTCTCACCCGTCACCTGTCAGCTGGTTCTCATCCCCAACATTTTTATTCTGCAATCTGTCCCATTCCTTCCCAGTCCGAATGAAGGATCTTATCCGGAAACACAGACTGTTTATTTCCCCTGAATAAATGCTGCCTGACTCACTGAGTTCCTCCGGCATTTTGTGTGATAATCGGGTTTGATCACCTGTTTCTTTTGATGCATCTTTGTTTCTATTTCCTTCACTCTCTGACTTTCAGGATCAGGTAAAATCTTCCTTAGACTCTCTCACAAAAAAGAAATCAGACTTCCAGGAAAAGGAGCAGCAACAGAAAGAGAAGATTTCCGGAGTTCAGGTGAGGCTTCCTGAGCGGAATTTCTGATATTACTGTCGAGTTTTGCTCCATTTAATGCAGAATAACATAGTATCGCAGCTCCAGTGACCTGGGTTCGATCCTGACCTCTGCTGCTGTCTGTGTGGAGTTTGCATGTTCTCCCTGTGCTCATGACAGTTTCAAACACATCCCAGGGACATGCTGGATGAATGGTTAATTACAATTAACCCTGTGAAGGTGGGGGAGAGTGATGTGAATCAGCTGGGAGTTAATGGGTCACTGAGGGAGAATAAGTTTCAGGATAATGTGAGGGAATGGGGTTGACGGGAATGTCTCAGAAGTAGTATGGACCCCAATGGACCGAATGGTCACTTTTATGTCATAAGGAAATATAACACAGCAATGCAGTAAACTAATCTTCACGTTTCATTCGACAGGAACAGTCACACAGCGTTCAGACTCACATCACATCCCAGTTTGCTGAACTGCGCCAGATTATCACTGAGAAAGAGCAGAGCTTACTCTGGGATCTCAGGGAAGAAGAGAAGAGGATTCTCAAACCAATGGAGAAAAATCTTCTTAAAATTCAAGAGAATATAAGGATTATTCAGGAGGAAATCACTAAGTTAAAGGAACAGATGAATCAAAAAGACGGTGTGATATTTCTCAAGGTGAGGGATTACATTTCAATTTATTTCTGTCAAATTGAACTAAATGAACAGCGGTATATTTGAAATAAACACAACACAGCGGCCAATTCTACCAAATCAATTGCCGCTGCTGGAGACCTCACACAGAGTGTTCTCCTTGCATGACGAACCTCCAATCACTCCATTAATGACATTATAAATATCGGAGACAGATATTTGATCCTTTATCAGCAACATACAATATTTAAGCGATGAAATTTCAGCATAATTAATCGTAAATTAAACTGCAATTAATCGGTCAACAAAAGATATGGCATTTGCCAGTCCCAGGATCAAAACAGCCCAGAACAAAGTACGAATATGTAACTTATTCCCATCACTTTTACCACGTCCCCACTCACGTTACTGGTTATCGTAATAAACACCTAACACAGAATACAATGCAGACAGAAAACAGACGTGTTGCTCCTACACACAGCATTTACAAATGGCAGTAAACTGTTTCTCAGCAAACAATCGATGCAACTATTCAGGGTTGTTGTTTCCCCAAAACTGGACTTCCACAACTTCTGTACATCCCAGGTCAGAATGCAATCTTTTCTGAAATGATTTACTCTGATCATAACACAGAGCTGCTGATTGTGTCCTTAATTATCACATTAAATATCCTCTAAAACTCCCATTAACACCCAGTTCCAGTCACAGGCTGTGAGTGTGTTTGGTGTGAGGGTCTCTCTGTCAATCAATGAGAACAAAGAATGTGACCCACACATCAGACTTATCCTCCATATCCAGTTTCCATCAGATTACGGAATCTTTCACTGTCTCTACTTTTTTGGATAAGTTTTACATGGGATTGTGTCCCATTCTCCGTCAAGAGCAGGCCATTCGGTCCATCTTCTATCAATTTCCCCTCAGCCACAATCCTCCTGCCACCTAATCACAGCACCCAGCAACAGTGCCCCGAACTCCCTGGTCCCTCACGTGTTTATCCAGCCTCCCCATTACAGTCAGTCTCTGCTGTTCCATTTCAACCACTCCTGTGGCAGCGAGTTCCACATCCTCTTCACTAAATTTCTTGTGGGATTTATTAAAAACCAGCTGGCATTTTATCTTTGACTGAAGGTCTCCCCATAAATAGAAACACAGAAACAAAGAAAACCTACAGCACAATACAGTCTCTTTGGCCCACAATGCTGTGCCGAACATTTACTGACTTTAGAAATTACCTCGAGATACCCATAGCTCTCTATTTTTCCAAGCTCATTGTACCTGTGTGGGAGTCTTCTGAAAGACCCTATCGCATCCGCCTCCACCTTCGTTGCCGGCAGCTCATTCCACCCATTCCAAAACACTTACCCGACATCTCCTCCGTACTACTTCCAAGCACCTGTGTCCTCTCGTGTTCGCCATAATGAGGTACTTTTTCCACCTTCGCGCAAGCAAATCCATCACTGATCTTAAATTGTTCCATTTTATCATTCTGACGTCTTATCCAGATGATAATGCACAGCCTGTCCTGTCTCTCCTGTCAGTTCCATCCTCTCAGTAATGGTCTAATTTTCAGAAACTTTCCTCTTTAATTCTCTCCGTGGTTCTGTATTGTCCGTGTGTGTGACTGACTGTGGGAGTGGGAAGTTTCAACATCTTGGAATGATTTGGATTAAATTCAGGACGTGGACAGTAAGTCCAAGTCTAATCAGATTTGTGCTTTTATTTACTTCAGGAGGAAGCTCATCGAAACAGGAGGTAGGACATGCTCTTTACTGAAACCCTGTATGGATTTGTAAAATAGTTCAAAATTCCAGCTTATCACCAGCAGTTTAATATTTACAGAATCAGTGACGATGTCCAGGAATTATCAGTGACAGATGAGGCCCTACCAGTTGAAAAATTTGATCACATCTATTTGTTGAACACAGTGCTGAGAGAAACACTTGATGCTATTAACCGAGGTAAAACTTACAAAGATTCATTTCTCCTTGTTTATGAGACACAACTAAGTTACATCTGAGGCAAGGATTGGCTTTAATAATGGGCTGAAAGGGAACTGATGTTTATTCCACATCAACGGCACCAACTGGGGGGCATCACTGTCACATGGTCAGCTGGAGATGTCAGACCCCTGAACACACCAGCACAGGGTCACAATACAACCAATACACGGGACTGGCAGATGAACCACTGTGTCCTGATCCCAGGCACACTGCACTAACACGCCAAAACATGAGTTTGAATCTACCACAGGAAATAGGAGATTAATACAGATTTCATGATATTGTAGGGAATAAAAGCGGGTAGCAGTGCGGTGATCAGGATTGTCAGAAAAATACACAAATCCTTCTTGCGCTGTGAGTGCAGACTCTGACTGACACAGGTCTTCACCCCACCCCCCTCCTGAACCCGCAACTCTCACTGATGTTAGATGGAGAAGAGGGGAGCTGTAGTGACAGGGGTCTCAATCGTCAGGGGAACAGACAGGAGAATCTGTGGATGTGAAGGGGATACCCGAATGTTATGTTGCCTCCCAGGTGCCAGGGTCAGGGATGTCTCGGATCGTGTCCGCAGCATTTTAGTGAGGGAGGGAAAACAGCCAGATATCCTGGCACATTTTGGGGCCAGTTACATAGGAAGTAAAAGCAAAGAGGTCCTGAAAATAGAATTTGGAGAGTTTGGTAGCAAGCTCAGAAGCAGCACCTCCGGGATTGTAATTTCTGGATTGCTGCCTGTGCCACGTGCTGATGAGGGTAGAAACAGGACAATTTGGCAGGTTAAATTTGGCTGCGAAGCTGGTGCAGGGGGCATGTTTTCAGATTCTTCGATCATTGGAATCTCTTCTGGAGGAGGAATGACCTGCTCAAAAGGGAGAACAATATTCTCACAGAGAGGTTAGATGGAGCTGTTGAGGAGGGTCTGAACTAATTTGGTGGGGGTGGGGTTGGGAATTGGAGTGAAGGGATAGGACTGATGGTAAAAATGCAAAGATAGCGTGCAGTCAGACTGTCAGATAAGGCGGACAGATGAGAGGACAAAATTGCAGCCAGCAGGGTGACTATCAGTGCATTAGAGATGCAGAATTAAAATGGGTAGCAGATATAGTACACAAAGTGTTATATCTCAATGCATGGAGTATGAGAAATAAGGTGGATGATCTTGTTGCACTAATACCGATTGTCATGTGTGATGTTGTGGCCATCACGGAATCGTGGCTGAAGGACGGTTGTAGTGTGGATCTGAATGTCCAAGGTTACACAGTGTATCTGAGGTATAGGAAGGAAGGAAGGCCGATGGGGTGGTGTGGCTCTGATGGTAAATCAATAGAAAGACATGACATAGGATTGGAAGATGTTGAATCCTTGTAGGTTGAGGTAAGGAACTGCAAAAGTAAAAATGACACTGACAGCAGTCATATACAGGCCTCCCAGCAGTCAGTAGGTTGAGGCCCACAGATTAAAACTGGAAATAGAAAAGGCTGATGAAAAGGACAATGTTATGATAATCATGTGTGATTTCAACATGCAGGTCAATTGGGAAAATCAGGTTGGTAAAGGATCTCAAGAGAGTGAGTTTGTTGAATGCAATGTGATGGCTTTCTAGAGCAGTTTGTCGTTGAGCCGACTCGGGGAACAGCTCTACTGGATTGGGTGTTATGTATTTAACCAGAAGTGAGTAGTTAAAAGAAAACTTAGGAAGCAGTACTCACAACGTGACTGAGTTCAACTTGAAATTTGATAAAGAGAAAGTAAAGTCTGACATTGTAGTATTTCAGAGAAGTGAAAGAAATTACAGTGGTGAGAGAGGAGTTGGCCAAAGCAAATTGGAAGGAGATGCTGGCAGGGATGACAACAGAGCAGAAATGGTGTCAGTTTCTGGGAAAATGACGAAGGTGAAGGACAGAGGTATTCCAAAAATAAATAAATACTAAAATGGCAAAATAGTAAAACCATGGCTGACAAGGGAAGACAAATTAATGTAAAGGCAAAAGAGAGGGAATACAACTAAACAAAAATTAGTAGGAAGACAGAGGATTGGGAAGCTTTTAAATACCTACAGAGAGGAACTAAAAGAATGTTTGGGAGGGGGAAAATAAACAAGAAATTGATTTGAATTGAATTGATTTTATTACTTACATCCTTCGTATAGATGAGGAGTAAAAATCTTTACGTTAGGTCTCCATCTAAATGTGTGATGTGCAGTTTATAGTAATTTATGATGAATAATATGTACAACAGGCTGGTCAATATAACATAGAAATACAGTTGTGTCCACATGAGTTAATCAGTCTGATGGCCTGGTTGAAGAAGCTGTCCTGCATCCTGTTGATCCTGGCTTTTATGCTGCGGAACTGTATCCCGGATGGTAGCAACTAGTACAGTTTGTGGATGGGGTGACTCTGGTCTCCAATGATCCTTCAGGCCCTTTTTACACACCTGTCTTTGTAAAACAAATTAGCAAACAATATCAAATTGTTTTTCAAGTATTGTAAAAAAATAAAACAGAGATGAGAGTGGATATAGGACCGCTAGAAAATGAGGCCGGATATATAATAACACAGTATAAAGAGATGGCAGATAAACCACATATTTTGCACCAGTCTTCACTGTGGAAGACACTAGCACTGTGCCCGGTGTTGAAGAGTGTGAGGGAAGAGAAGTGAGTGCAGTTACTGTTACAAGGGAGAAGGTGCTCAAAAAGCTGAAAGACCTAAAGGTACATAAGTCACCCGGACCAGTCGAACTTCACCCTAGTGTTCTGAAAGAGGTCGCAGTAGAAATTATGGAGGCATTTTAAATGATCTTTCAAAAATCATTGGACCCTGGCATCGTGCCAGAGGACTGGAAAACAGCAAATGTCACTTAACTCTTTACGTAAGGAGGAAGGCAGCAGAAAGGAAATTATTGACCAGTTAGCCTCACCTCTGTGGTTGGGAAGAAACTGGAGTCAGTTGTTAAGTATGAGGTTATGGAATACTTGGTGACACTGGACAAGACAGGACAAGTCAGCATGGCTTCGTTAAGGGAATATGCTGCCTGACAAACCTGTTGGGATTCTTTGAGGAGATTACAAGCAGGATCGATAAAGGGGATGCAGTGGATGTTGTATATTTGGAATCTCAGAAGGCCTTTGACAAGGTGCCACACATGAAGGTGATAACCGGTTTAAGAGGCCAGGGTATTACAGAAAAGTTACAGGCATGGTTAGAACATTGGCTGATTGGTAGGAAACAGCGAATGAGAGTAAAGGTATCCTTTTCTGGTTGGCTGCCAGTGACTCGTGTTCCACAGGGGTCAGTCTTAGGACACCATCATGTTACGCTGTATATCAAGATCTAGCTGATGGAATAAACTATAAGATATAGGAGCAGAAATATGCCATTCGGCTCATCGAGTCTGCTCCACCATTCAGTCATGGGCTGATCCAATTCTTCCAGTCATCCCCACTCCCTTGCTTTCACCCTATACCCTTTGATGCCCTAGCTAATCAAGAACCTATCTATCTCTGTCTTAAATATGACTTGGCCTTAACAGCCACTTGTGGCAACAAATTCCACAGATTTTCCACACACTGACTAAAGTAATTTCTCCACATAGCAGTTCTAAAAGGCCGTCCTTCAATCCTGAAGTCATACCCTCATGTCCTAGAGTAGATGGCTTCGTTTCCAAGTTTGCAGATGATACGAAGATTGGTGGAGGGGCCGGTCGTGTTGAGGAAACAGTTAGGCTGGACAAGGACTTGGATGAGGAGAATGGGAAGGGAGGTGACAAGTGATATACAATGTTGGAAAATGCATGGCCATGCACTGTGGTCATAGAAATAATGTGCAGATTTATTTTTCAGATGGGGAGAAAACCCAAAAAGCTGAGATGAAAATGGACTTAGCAGTCATTCTGCAGAATACACGAAGGGTTAACTTGCAGATAGAGTCAGTGGTGAAGAAGGCAAATCCAACGTTAGCATTCAATTCAAGGGATTTTGATAGCATTCAATTCAAGAGCAGGGATGTGATGCTGAGGCTTTATAAGGCACTGGTGAGGCCTCACCTTGAGTATTGTGAACACTTTTGGGCTCCTCATCTAAGAAAAGATGTGCTGGCATTGCAGAAGGTTCATTTCATAAGGATGATTCCGGGAATGAAAGGGTTATCATACGAGGAACGTTTGATAGCTCTGTGTCTGTACTCGCTGGAATTTAGAAAGATGAGGGGGGATCTCATTGAAACCTTCGAATGTTGAAAGTCCTAGACAGGGTAGATGTGGAAAGGATGTTTCCCATGGCGGTGGAGTTTAGGACAAGAGGGCACAGCCTCACGATAGAGGGGGGGGGGGGGCGTCTATTTAAAACAGATGCGGAAAACTTTGAGCCAGCAGCTGGTGAATTTGTGGAACTTGTTCTATGTATTTAAGGCAGAGCTTGATAGGTTCTATATTGGACACAGCATCAAAGGTTACGGGGAGAAGACCAGGGAGTGGGGCTGAGGAGGGAAAAAAAGGATCAGCCATGATTGAATGGCGGAGCAGACTCGATAGGCAAATGGCCTAATTCTGCTCCTATGTCTTATGGTGATCAGACCACTACATTGAAGCATTGTGAGAATGAGCTCGGACACACCAACAAGCATTGACATGGGTCAAGATTTCATCTCGGGAGAAGCACACACAGCATAACCGGCCGGGCAAAGCTCCCTCACACCATACACAGGAGGGACTGGCAGATTGTAGTCAGAGCCTCTGCAATGTACGTTGTTATTTCCCTCAGTAACCTGGAAACCAGTCTCTTCAGAGACAGTCATTTATTCATTTAAACAACTCAATCACGTGTGACACATTGTCAACACACACCAGACATGTGATGACTCACTGTAACATACAAATTATTCAACGTGCATCACACTTTCCTTCAATGTGTATACACACCACACGGATATTTACCACAATCAACACAATCAACACACACACACACACACACACACACACACACACACACACACACACACACACACGCACGCACGCACGCACGCACGCACGCACGCACGCACACACACACACACACACACACACGGACATACTATCAGAGTATGACATACGTCCACAGGAATAGGCATAAATTCCCATTTAGGTTTGAAATCTGCCGTCCTTACCCAGTCTGTCTGTTCTGTGGAATTGAGCTGCCCTCTGACGTGACGTCACATCAACACTTCACAGACAGACTCCGGGGTGAGATTCCTCAGGAGGATGATCTGGGAGGGTTTGACGGATGTTGAACTCACGGCCCACTTCATCAATCTGCAAGACTAAGATGTCTTCTTGAGCATTGCCCATTTGTGTGTGTTTGCCCCCCCCATCCCTCTAACCATTTCCCATCTGTGTACCTGCCCAAATTTATTTTAATATATTTTATTTTTTTACCTTTTTCTGCAGTGTTTGAGGGCAAATTCCATTTACCAACCTCCCTCTCTATTGGAATGTCACCCGATAGACCACTCAGAAAAATTTCCCGTCTCACTTTCAATCTGAGGCCTTTGGTTCTGTACTCCCATTTCTTGGAAGAAGAAACTTCATTTAAGCTCCTTATGAATTATTTACCTTGACAAGGGGTCATACCTGAACATCCTACACTACAGCTGAATAGCCCAAGCTTATCCACTCTCTGCTTTTAACCCAAGCCCCCAGTCCTGGTAACATCCTCCTGAAGCCTCCTGTCCAGTGTAATGACATCCTCCTTATATTCGGGAACCGGAAATGCAGACAATGCTCCAAGTGTGGTCTATCATCGACATCAAAGGCCTTGCTGAATTTCATGTGGACAGTGTGGAATCGGCTGATGAATACAGGACTGAAGGTGTTTTTTTTTTTGGATTGGGAAAAGAAGGGCGGCGTGGGAGCTAAATTCTGAAGGAAGGCAGATTTGTTTTAAAACTTGGCGTACAAGAACGGCGAGACTGCGCAGGACAGCGCGGAGAGTTTAAAAAGATGACCACCCTATAGAGCGGGCAGCGGAGTGGGTGGCAGCAGAGTGTAGGGCTTTGGCTCAACGGGCTTAGGTGGTAACGGGAAGAGGCGAGAGCGAGGCACCGACTCTTTTCTCCCCTTGGCAAATCGGCCGACGGGCGGGGGGAACAGCAGGGCACATTAGCTAACGGTTTAAAAAGTTCGTGTGTTTGGCAAAGTAAGTGGGTGAGTAGACCTATCTTTCTTTGTTTCATTCCTGTAGAATTAGGTAGGATGTCTGCAGGGTTAGTGCTTTGTTCAGGGTGTCAGATGTGGGAATCCTGGGAGACCTCCAGCCTCCCTGATAGCCACATCTGCACCAGGTGAACCGAGATTCAGCTCCTCGGAGACCGTGTTAGGGATCTGGAGCTGCAGGTTGATGACCTACTGCTTATTAGAGAAAATGAAGAGGTAATAGACAGGAGCTACAGGGAGGTAGTCATCCCTAGGCTACAGGGGTCAGAAAACTGGGTAACTGTCAGGAGAGGGAAGGGAAATGCCCGGATAATGGAGAGCACCCCTGTGTCTTCCCCCCTCAGCAACAAGTATATCGTTTCGGATGCTGTTGAGGGGGATGACCTGACAGGGGACGGCCACGGTGACCGGGTCTCTGGCACTGAGCCTGGCGCTGTTGTGCAGGAGGGAAGGAGGGAGAAGAGGAATGCGGTAGTCATAGGGGATTCCATAGTCAGGGGAACAGACAGGAGATTCTGTGAGCCTGGTAGAGATACCCACATGGTGTGCTGCCTCCCACGTGCCAGGGTACAGGATGTCTCGGATCGGGTCCGGAATATTCTGAAGGGAGAGGGCGAACAGCCAGCTGTCTTAGTACATGTTGGTACCAATGACATAGAGAGGAAAAGGGAGGAGGTCCTGAAGAGAGATTTCCGGGAGTTAGGTAGGAAGCTGAGAAGCAGGACCTCCAGGGTAGTAATCTCAGGATTGCTACCTATACCACGTGCTAGCGAGGGCAAGAATAGTAGGATCAGGCAGATGAATGCGAGGCTGAGAGACTGGTGCAGGGGTCAGGGCTTCAGATTCTTGGATCATTGGGATCTCTTCAGGGGGAAGTATTACCTGTTCAAAAAGGACGGTTACACCTGAACCCGAAGGGGATCAATATCATAGTGGGAATGTTTAATAGAGCTGTTAGGGAGGGTTTAAACTAATTTGGCAGGGGAATGGTAAACCGGAATGATAGAGTGAAGGAGTGGGAAAACAGAAATAAATCTAAGATAGTGAGCAGTAAGGATGCCAGGAAGGACAGGCAGGTGATGGGGCAAATTTGCAGCCAATGGGATGAGGTGCAGTGCAATGAATGCGAAAAGTACCAAATACTGGACCTAAGGTGTTTTTCTTAAATAAACACAGCATAAGGAATAAGGTGGATGATCTTGTCGTACAGCTACAGATTGGCAGGTATAATTTTGTGGCCATCACTGAGACGTGGCTAAAGGATGCATGTCTCTGAGAGCTGAACGTCCAAGGATACACGGTGTATCGGAAGGATAGGCAGGTAGGCAGAGGGGGTGGCATGGAAATCATATTAAATCATTAGAAAGAGGTGACATAGGATGAAAGGTGCTGAATCTTTCTGGGTTGAGCTAAGAAATAGCAGGGGTAAAAGGACCCTGATGGCGGTTATCTACAGGCCTCATAACAGCTGCAGTGAGGTGGACTACAAATTACAACAGGAAATAAAAAGGCTTGCCAGAAGGGCAGTGTTATTATAATTGTGGGGGGTTTTAACATGCGAGTGGATTGGGTAATTCAGGTCGACACTGGATCTCAAGACAGAGAATTTGTAGAATGTCTACGAGACGGCTTTTCAGAACAGCTTGTTGTTGAGCCCACTAGGGGATCAGAGGTACTGGATTGGATATTGTGTAATGACCCAGAGGTGATTAGAGAGATTGAGGTGAAGGAACCCTTTGGAGGCAGTGATCGTAACATGATTGAGTTCACTGTGAAATTTGAGAAAGAGAAGCCGAAATCCGATGTGTCGGTATTGCAGTGGAGTAAAGGAAATTACAGTGGCACGAGAGAGGAACTGGCCAAATTTGACTGGAAAGGGACACTAGCGGGAGGACGGCAGAGCAGCAGTGGCTGGAGTTCATGCGAGAAGTGAGGAATGTGCAACACAGATATATTCCGAATAAGAAGAAATTTTCGAATGGAAAAAGGATGCGACTGTGGCTGACAAGAGAAGTGAAAGCTAAAGTAAAAGCAAAGGAGAGGGCATTCAAGGAAGCAAAAATTAGTGGGAAGTCAGAGGATTGGGAAGTTTTTAAAAGCTTACAAATGAAAACTAAGAGGGCCATTAAGAGGGAAAAGATGAACTATGAAAGGAAGCTCGCAAATAATATCAAAGAAGATACTAAAAGCTTTTTCAAGTAGATAAAGAGTAAGAAAAACAGGTGAGAGTGGATATAGGACCGATAGAAAATGATGCGGGAGAAATTGTAATGGGAGATAAGGAGATGGCTGAGGAACCGAACGAGTATTTGCATCAGTCCTCACTGAGGAAGATATCAGCAGTATACCGGACACTCAAGGGTGTCAGGGAAGAGAAGTGTGCGCAGTCACAATTACGACAGAGAAAGTTCTCAGGAAGCTGAATAGTCTAAGGGTAGATAAATCTCCAGGACCAGATGGAATGCACCCTTGTGTTTTGAAGGAAGTAGCTGTGGAGATCGCGGAGGCATCAGCAATGATCTTTCAAAAGTCAATAGACTCTGGCATGGTTCCGGAGGAGTGGAAGATTGTAAATGCCACTCTGGTATTTAACAAAGGGGCAGAGAAGCAAAAAGTAAATTATAGACCTGTTAGCTTGAGAAATGGTTGGGAAGTTGCTGGAGTCAATTGTCAAGGATGAGGTTACCGAGTATCTGGAGGCATATGACAAGATAGGTCAAACTCAGCATGGTTTCCTTAAAGGAAAATCCTGCCTGACAAACGCATTGAAATTTTTGAGGAGATTACAAGTAGGCTAGACAAGGGAGATGCAGTAGATGTTGTTTATTTGGATTTTCAGAAGACCTTTGACAAGGTGCCGCACATGAGGCTGCTAAACAAGATAAGAGCCCATGGAATTACGGGAAAGTTACATATGTGGATAGAGCGTTGGCTGATTGACAGGAAACAGAGATTGGGAATAAAGGGATCCCATTCTAGTTGACTGCCATTTACCAGTGGTGTTCCACAGGGGTCCGTGTTGAGGCCGCTTATTTTTACGTTGTATATCAATGATTTGGATTATGGAATAGATGACTTTGTGGCTAAGTTTGCTGATGATAGAAAGATAAGTGGAGGGGACGGTAGTGCTGAGGAAACAGAGAGTTTGCAGAGAGACTTTGATAGATTAGGAGAATGGTGAAAGAAGTGGCAAATGAAATACAATGTTGAAAAGTGTATGGTCATGCACGTTGTTAGAAGAAATAAATGGGCAGACTATTATTTAAATGGAGAGAGAATTCAAAATTCTAAAATGCAATGGGACTTGGGAGTGCTCGTGCAGGATGTCCTTGAGGTTAACCTCCAGGTTGAGTCGGTGTTGAAGAAGGTGAATGCAATGTTGGCATTCATTTCTAGAGGAATGAATATAGATTATAGGAGCAGGGATGTGATGTTGAGGCTCTATAAGGAACTGGTAAGACCTCACTTGGAATACTGTGTGCAGTTTTGGGATCCTTATTTAAGGAAGGATGTTCTGACATTGGAGACGGTTCAGAGAAGATTAACTAGAATTATTCCGGGAATGAGAGGGTTAACATATGAGGACCATTTGACCGCTCTTGGACTGTACTCCACGCAGTATAGAAGAATGAGGGGGAACCTCACATAAACATGTCGAATGTTAAAAGGCATGGACAGAGTGGATGTGGCAAAGTTCTTTCCCATGGTGGGGGAGTCTAGTACGAGAGAGCATGACTTAAGTATTGAAGGGCGCCCATTCAGAACGGAGATGCGAAGAAATTTTTTGAGCCAGAGGGTGGTGAATCTGTGAATTTCTTGCAGCAGTGGAGGCCATGTCATTGGGTGTATTTAAGACAGCGGTTCATAGGTATATGCGTAGCCAGGGCATCAAAGGTCATGGTGAGAAGGTGGGGGTGTGGGACTAAATGGGAGAATGGATCAGCTCATGATAAAATGGTGGAGCAGATTCGAAGGGCCGAATGGCCGGCTTCTGCTGCTTTGTCTTATGATCTTATTTGAATGCACCAGTATACGTAATAAGGATCTTGTAGCACAGATAGAGTTTGACAGGTACAAACTTAGGCAGGTACGACTTTGGTTGAAGGAATAAAGACATAGACAATTCTATAAACAGGGGGAAAATTCAAAAATCAGAGGTGCAAAGGGACATAGATAGATAGATAGATAGATAGATAGATAGATACTTTATTCGTCCCCATGGGGAAATTCAACATTTTTTTCCAATGTCCCATACACTTGTTGTAGCAAAAACTCATTACATACAATACTTAACTCAGTAATAATATGATATGCATCTAAATCACTAACTCAAAAAGCATTAATAATAGCTTTAAAAAAAAAAGTTCTTAAGTCCTGGCAGTTGAATTGTAAAGCCTAATGGCATTGGGGAGTATTGACCTCTTCATCCTGTCTGAGGAGCATTGCATCGACAGTAACCTGTCGCTGAAACTGCTTCTCTGTCTCTGGATGGTGCTATGTAGAGGATGTTCAGGGTTTTCCATAATTGACCGTAGCCTACTCAGCACCCTTCGCTCAGCTACCGATGTTAAACTCTCCAGTACTTTGCCCACGACAGAGCCCGCCTTCCTTACCAGCTTATTAAGACGTGAGGCGTCCTTCTTCTTAATGCTTCTTCCCCAACACGCCACCACAAAGAAGAGGGCGCTCTCAACAACTGACCTATAGAACATCTTCAGCATCTCACTGCAGACATTGAATGACGCCAACCTTCTAAGGAGGTACAGTCGACTCTGTGCCTTCCTGCACAAGGCATCTGTGTTGGCAGTCCAGTCTAGCTTCTCGTCTAACTGTACTCCCATATACTTGTAGGTCTTAACCTGCTCCACACATTCTCCATTAATGATCACTGGCTCCATATGAGGCCTAGATCTCCTAAAGGACATGGGTGTCCTTGTGCAGGATTCCCTGAAGGTTAACTTGCAGTTTGTGTCAATGGTAAGATTTGCAAACTCAATGCTTGCTTTCATTTCGAGAGGATTAGAATACAAGAGCAAGGATGTAATTCTGAGGTTTTATAAGGCATTGGTCAGACCACACTTGGAGTATTGTGAGCATTTTTGGGTCGCGTATATCGGAAAAGATGTGCTGGCATTGGAGAGGGTCCCGGAGGCTCACAAGAATGATTCCGGGAATGAAAGAGTTAGCATATGAGGAGTGTTTGTTGGTTCTGGGCCTGTACTCACTGGAGTTTAGAAGAATAGCTGATTTATTATCGCACACAACCCTATTCTCCCGCCTCCTCCCCATAACTTTTGAGACTCTGACTAATCAAGAAGTTTACTTTAAAAATCAAACAGGAGAAAATCTGCAGATGCCGGTAATCCAAGCTACACAGGTCCAGATGAAGGGTCTCGCCAGATCTCTCTGACACCTGTCTGGAAAGAGTTCATGTTGGGAGGATGTGGGTGGGTCGAGAACGGTAAGCTCAGCCTTCGACTATAGGGATGTCCATTTAGGACAGAGATGAGGAGGAATTCCTTTATCCACAGGATAGTGAATCTGCCACAGGCAGCTGTGGAGGCCAAATAATTGAGTATATTTAAAGCAGAGTAACACACACAAATTGTTGGGGGAACAGCAGGCCGGGAAGTTTCCATGGAAAAGAGTAAACAGTCCATGGTTCAGACTGAAAGACTTCATCAAGACCTGTGTTGCTTAAGGGTTCCTGCAAAATCATCCCCTGTCCTAATGAGGGGCTGCGGGGGATGGGGTTGTGGGAAAGGGGACAAAGTCATCCTCATCTACCATCTTTGCCCCATCTCGCTTCTCATTACGTCTACACACACAGTTCACCCACAGGCTTTCCACCCCTCCCCCTCCTGGTTCAATCTGCCATTCGTCTCTCCCCTACTGGTTCCCATTATCTCCTCCTTTACTGTCTCAAACCATCACACTCCCCCACTTCACACTCACAAATGAATGTGAGCATTGTATGACGGGCCTGTTCCTGTGCTGTACTGCTCTATGTTCTCTGTTCCCAGTTTCGAAGAATGAGAGGAGATCTCATGGAAACACAAAATTCTTTCAGGGGTCAACAGGCAGGAGTGAGGGAGGATGTTTCCCCTGTCTGAGGAGTCAAGGGCCAGGGGTCTCTCTGCTCTCCGTCCAGCGGAAAACCCCTCGGTCCCCGTGGCCGCGCTGCCCGATTCTCCCCCCGATCATTGGGGCCGCGCTGCCCGAGTCTCCCCCCCACCCCCCCCACACCCACCGATACCCGGGACCCCGCTGCCCGAGTCTCCGCCCGTTCCCCGGGGCTGCGCCGCCTGAGTCTCCACCCGATCCCTGGGGACTCTCTAATTCTCTGCTTCTCCCCCTAGACTCTGTCACCCTGGATGTGGAAACGGCAAATCCGTGTCTCGAGGTGTCTGAGGATCGGAAGAGTGTGAGATGGACCCCGACCCGGAGGAATCTCCCTGACACCGGGAAGAGATTCACACACTGGGCTTGTGTGCTGGGATCGGAGGGATTCACATCGGGGAGACATTACTGGGAGGTGGAGGTGACGGGGAATCGGGTCTGGTGTCTGGGCGTCGCCGCAGAGTCTGTGGAGAGGAAGAGACGGTTCAGTCTGAGTCCGGAGACCGGATTCTGGGTCATCGGGCGGGTTGGTGACGTGTTACATCGGGATTATGACTTGTCTGGTCTCCCCTCCCCTGAGTCGCGTCTCGCTGCCGGTCCCATCCCCGGGAGGGTGGGAGTTTATCTCAGTTACGAGCCCGGGACAGTTTCATTTTACAACGCGGAGACCAAGTCCCATCTCCACACCTTCACTGGGAATAAATTCACGGGGAAACTTTATCCTCTCTTTGCGACCGGGGGTGAAAACCAATGGCTGAGAATCTGCTCCGGTTCCACTCCGGGTCTGTAAACGGGTCGGATCCCGGGACCGGCGTCAGGAGTAAAGTCCCTGTAAATATAAATGTGCGAAGAATGCAGCTAAATACGTGGCTAAGGAGATGGTGCAGGAGGGAGGGCTTCATGTTTCTGGACAATTGGGCTTTGTTCCCGGGAAGGTGGGACCTGTTCTGAAGGGACGGTTTGCCCCTGAACTGGAGGGGGACTAACATCCTTGCGTGTAGATTTGCCAGTGCTGTTCGGGGGGGGGGGGGGCGGAAGGGGGTTAACGTCGATTTGCAGTGGGAGGGGAACCAGAGTGTTAGAGCAGATAGTGAGGTGGAGGAGGATAAATGTCATGCGAGGACTGCATGTATAGACAGAAATCAAAGGTTTGTACATTAGGTTGTAAATTAATTTTCAGAGCTTTAGAAATTGTGGAAACTAAAGATTTCCAAAAAGATTTTGATGAAGAACATAACCAGAACATATGTGCAAAAGTGGCTACTTCAGTTTTATACCTATCGCAATAATTGTCTATGTTAGGAAATATTTTGGATAGTCTCTCCTTTGTTAAATAGTAACAGTGAACTATTTTAAATTGAATTAAACACTGACTGGCACATATTAAAGAAGAATTGACCATCTTCATTAACAAAGGTCATATTAAGTTCTCTCTCCCAAACTTGTTTAATCTTTAGTGATTAAGGGGATCTGCTTTATTTTGTCATGGTTGATTGATGACTTTTGAAGAGTTAATTAGCAAATATTCTCTCTCTCGTACACACTTACTGCAATATCTTCACGTTAGACTTTTTTTTTAGAAAAACTAATTATCTAAGTTCCCATATATGCAAGAATCTGATTTGTTGAATACTATTTTGAATATGAATCCTTCAGTAAGAGAATTTGTAATTCTCATTGGTAGAATTTATAATTTATTTTTAATACATTAATACAAAAAGATAACCTCCCACCTAAGGTTTATACATGATAGAAATATTCGTTGTTTCAGACGTGATAGAGGGGGAGGGATGAAAGGGGGAGGAGTGGCATTACTAGTCAGGGAAAATATCACAGCTGTGCGTAGACAGGACAGCCCGGAGGGCTTGTCTACAGAGGTCATATGGGTGGAGCTAAGGAACGGGAAAGGTGTGACCACACTAATAGGGGTGTATTATAGACCGCCCAATAGTCAGAGAGAATTGGGGGAGCAAATCTGTATAAAGATAGTAGACCAATGTAAGAAATAGGAAGTTGTAATAGTAGGGGATTTTAACTTTCCACATATTGACTGTGACTCCCAACCTGTAATAGGGCTAGATGGCTTGGCGTTTGCGAAATGTTTTCAGGAAAGTTTTGTAAATCAATATATAGAGGTACCTACGAGAGAGGATGCAATACTTGATCTCCTATCAGGAAACCAGACAGGTCAAGTGACAGAAGTATGTGTAGGCGAACATTTTAGGTCCAGTGACCATATTGACATCAGTTTCAAGTTAATTACGGATAAGGATAGGCCTGGTCCTCGAGTTGAGGTTCTAAATTGGAGAAGGACCAATTTTGTGGAAATGAAAAAGGATCTAAGAAGAGTGGATTGGGATAAGTTTTTTTTTTCCTGACAAGGATGTGTTCAGTAAGTGAAATGCCTCCAAATGTGAAATTTTGAGAGGGCAGAGTTTGCATATTCCTGCCAGGATTAAAGGCAAAGTTAACAGGCACAGGGAACCTAGGTTTTCAAGGGATATTGGCGATCTGGTTAAGAAAAAGAGAGAGGTGTATAGCAGGTAGAGTCAACAAAGAGCAAATGAGTTACTTAAAGAGTATAGAAAACGTAAGAAAATACTGAAGAAGGAAATTAGGAAGTAAAAAAAAGACATGAGGTGGCTTTGGCAGATAATGTGAAGGAAACCCTGAAGGGTTTCTACAAGTATATTAAGAGTAAAAGGATAGTAAGGGACAAAATTGGTCTCCTAGAAGATCAGAGTGGTCATCTATGTGTGGAGCCTTACGAGATGGGGGAGATCTTAAACAGTTTTTTTGCATCGGTGTTTACTCAGGAAACTGGCATAGTGTATATGGAAGGAAGGGAAACAAGCAGTAGTGTCATGGAACATTTGTAGATTAAAGAGGAGGAGGTGCTTGCTGCTTTACAGCGCATAAAGGTAGATATGCGGGCCTGACTTGATATTTCCTCGGACCTTGAGAAAGACTACAGTAGAAATTGCAGTGGCCCTGACAGAAATATTTAAAATGTCTTCAGCCACGGGTGCAGTGCCAGAGGATTGGAGGGTAGCTCTTGTTATTCCATTGTTTAAAAAAGGCTCCAATAGAAAACCAGGTAACTAAAGGCCAGTGAGCCTGACATCAGTAGTATGTAAATTATTGGAAGATGTTCTGAGAGATCGGATTTACAAGTATTTGGACAGCCAAGGGCTGATTAAGGATAGTCAGTATGGCTTTCTGCATGGTAGATCGTGTATAATGAATCTCAAAGAGATTTTCGAGGAGGTTACCAACTAAGTAGGTGAAGGAAAGGCTGTGGATGTTGTCTACATGAACTGTAGTAAGTCCTTTGACAAGGTCCCACATGGGAGGTTAGTTCAGAAAGTTCAGACATGAGGTATCCATGGAGAGGCTGGAGAGATTGAAAGAGTGCAGAGATTTACAAGGATGTTGCCAGGTCTTCAGGAGTTGAGTTACAGGGAAAGATTGAATAGGTTAGGACTTTATTCCTTGAAGCGTAGAAGAATGAGGGGAGATTTGATAGAGGTTTACAAAATTATGTGGTGTATAGACAATAAATGCGAGTAAGTTTTTTCCATTTAGATTAGGAAAGATAAATACGAGAGGACATGGTTTTAGGGTGAAAGGGGAAAGCTTTAGGGGCAACATTAGGAGGAACTTCTTCACTCAGAGAGTGGTGGGACTGTGGAACGAGCTGCCATCTGACGTGGTAAATGCAGGCTCACTCTTAAGTTTTAAGAATAAATTGGATAGATACCTGGATGTGAGAGGACTGGAGGGTTACGGACTGGGTGCAGGTCAATGGGACTAGCGGAATAAAGTTTCCGCACAGACTAGAAGCGCCAAATGGCCTGTTTTCTGTGCTGTAGTGTTCTACGGTTCTATGGAGTGAAATAAACACGACATGAGAATTGTCGATCGATTAATTTTAACTCGTTCACCGCATCCTTCAACCGAACAGAAACACCGGGGATTCAACAGCAGCTGCGGGCGGCGGGTCCTGAGCTCCCCCGGGTCCTAAAGTCCACCCGTAATGAGACGGGTTAAATGGGACAAGTAGGGGCGGTACTGATCGGAAAAGACAGTAAAGATTGTTCATTAAGTTCATCTGCCATTTCTTTGTCCCCCATTACTACTTCACCAGCATCATTTTCCAGTGGTCCAGCATCAACTCTCATCTCCCTTTCACTCTTCATGTAACTGAAAACTAAACTTTTAGTATCCTGATTTATATTATTGGCCAGTTTGCCCTCATATTTCGTCTTGACCATTCTTGTGGGTTTTTTCGTTGCATTTTGTTGGATTTTAAGACCATCCCAATAATCCAACATCCCACTCACCTTTCCTAGCTTATATGCCATTTCCTTAGGATTAAAACAATTATTACATGCCTTTTCCAGCTCAAACTGTGAATTAATTTAAAGTCAGTTCCATAATTTAATAAAGTTTTTACCTGAAACCTATCTACCCCCCCCCAAAGATTGTACTGAAGGCTGCATTTGATTTTTCTTCAGCGTTATACGCTTCACA
Source organism: Hemitrygon akajei (assembly GCF_048418815.1). Lineage (NCBI taxonomy): Eukaryota > Metazoa > Chordata > Chondrichthyes > Myliobatiformes > Dasyatidae > Hemitrygon > Hemitrygon akajei. Next base: position 14,998,154 of record NW_027331920.1, on the reverse strand, counting down.
TTGAAATAGTAAGTGCTTCGACAGTTTCATAATGACAAAATGTACACGACACAGAATGAAGTTTTCCAATTCGATGCAAGGCATAATTAAGCATAGTGTGGGCATTTCTATGTCATGTCAATACCATACCTTCCCTTGTTTTAAGCCCTTCTTCTATAAACCCAATGTCCTTATGTCCATTATCCTACGTCTTGCCATAAGCCCCTAATTCTTAACACTACCAACCCTTTAGCTTCTAATTTGCTAAGTGGAAGGTCTATATCCACAGCTTAACATTTAACAGCTTTTGGTGCTAAACAGTCAACCCCATCATTTCCCTCAACAGTGTGAAGTACAGGACCCATAATGTGCAGACATATAAATCAAACTTTATACATGAAATACCGTTTGACAAGTTTCCAACAGTCAATCTGACCTACTACCAGAATGACCTGTTTAAGACTCATCAAAACCGAAATGTATTCTGAGCAAATTATGAGGACCAATTTCCTCCACCCACTGTAAGCCTAAGCTGTTGGCAAAGAATTCTGCTTCTTCTGCTGATAAATGGCTCTAAGTCATTTCTTTATCATTACCTGCAATTCAGGCACACAAAAACAGCCACACCAACATCCCCAGTTAACTTATCTTTTGATTCATCTGTAAAAATGTGTTACTGTATGATAATAACGTTCATTAATATACTGATGAACCAACAGACTCTCAGGCAGAACCGAATCGGATCGTGTAACCTAAAATCAACTGAAGTCATTGGAAAAAACAAGGTGGGGTTACAGAGAAAGCTACAGTAGAACATATTGTATCATCAAATACACCCGTATTCCCAGAGTGATAGAACCCAGCCACCAAAAACAAAAAAAAACACTCCTCTTTTGATGTCCCCAACCGTCCTCCAGCACACCTTTAACAGGATGATCATTTCCTTGCCCCCGCAAATTAATCCAGTATGTTGACATCAACTTGAACCTCTGTTACTTTGAGGGTAATTGTCCCATTGAAATCAGTAAAGCCAAAACAGGAGACAACATTACTGCATTAGAAAACAATCTTAAAGTCTGTAATTGTATCACATACAAACATTTTTAATTTGAAGATGAAGATGATCCAAAAGCCACACAGACATAATCAAGAACAGATCAAATTAAACAAATATAATTGGTTAACAAAGATTTTCAAGTTGCACCCAAGAATACCCACATAGATATCTGAGGAGATTTAAAGCTCCTTTACATTTATCAATTATTTTACTGACAGGTGCTTCCACGTCAGCTTATTATCCATCCACATACTGAGAAATCTTCCCACTGACACTTCCTCAAGATATTAATCATATAATTTAAAATCAAGTGCAAGTCTATTAATGCTGTTTGTAAACCACGCAGTGTGTTAACGACTGAAAGCTTAAAATCCTCATCAATCTGTCCACTGTTTGACCTATTAATTGTAAATTGCAATTAATACCTCTAAGCTATAAAGCTATGTCATCTGTATATTGTGATTTACCCAGATATCCCATTTTCCAATCTCAGAGAAAATATCATTAATCATGATATTAAATAATGAAGGGCTACAAATCCTGCCCTGTGGGATCCCATTCTCTATCTCATAGAAACACAAACATAACATGCCGACCCGTACTTGCACAGTCCGTCCAAATAAAAAACTGTGAAAAATTATACAATCTCCCCACTCCTAATTTAATCAAAAGTCCTTTCTTTCATATAATTTCCCTTTTCAGTATCACGAAATACTGCTATTACAACATCTTTATTTAATTGTGCTTTCCGAATATCATCTTCCAAACCTAAATCTGAACCGAATGTCATTTCACCCTTCCAGAATCCACTCTAATAAAACACTTTATCATCACTCCTTCCAAAATATAACTCAAGCGCTTGATTAACATACATTCCATAAGTTTACATAAATGAGACATTCACGATATAGGCCCTTAACTAGAAGGATCAAATGGGGATCTGCCAGGTTTTAGAATAGGCACTACTATTTCCATTTTCCATGAGGAAAGTAGATGCACAATTCAAACATTTAATATTTTCACAAAAGCGAATTATATACAATCATAATTTCAAATATCACTCTTTCCTGGGGACACCTGACCTGCATTATTAATAGACTTCTTAAATTCATACAAAGAAATCTCTCCATCAGTGATACTATCATTGCTACAGCGGACATCCAGCACATAGGGTATTCACTGAAAAGCATATCCCTACATTGTTTAACTTCTTCACTTAAATTATCCTGATTATGATTCTCAGCGAATGACCCAGCCAGTAACACAACCTTCCCTGTTTCTAAATCATATCCCAAACAATTCCAAGTTTGATATCCCTTCCAATATTATCTCCATATAAACTCCAGTAAATCACCTACTTCCTCACCACGGCCTTTGCCCTTTTATTGTTAATAATGTAACTCGGAGATTGATGCACCATCACATAAAAACTCACATTTCTCCCAATTTGCTTCCTGTCCTGTTATAAATACAAATCCAAACTCATAAAGACAGGAAGGCTGACTGAAGTTCATATAAACTAATCACCCACCGAGTTCACATTTGAGCGACAGGCACTACAGCCAATGGCAGCAGGGATCAGTGTTACGTCTGAGCTACGATAGGCTGGAGGAATTCGGCCCATGACCAGCCCGTCCCCTTCCGCTCCATCGCCATGGCGGAGATCAGCGATTCGCTTCTGTTGGTGTCGCCGGTCTCGGCGCCCACAAGGACGGGTGTGATTCCCCTTCGCGCCTCGGTGGGTCTGTTTCAGTGACGTCTGTGGTGGCTGACGAAACATGCTTTGACAGGGAGCGAGCGAGGACCAATGACTACAACTCCCAGAAGGCCCCACTGATGACGTTGTGCTGTTGTTTAGGGGTAAGGTATAACAGCAAAATGGAGGAAAATGTAATGCATTACGTTTTCTGTACTGTGTCGTGCCTTCAATAAAAAATTAAATTAAAAGAGAGATTCCAGCGAGGAATAGATAGAACATAGGACAATTCAGCACAGTGCAGGCCCTTCGGCCCACAATGTTCTGCCGACCTTTAAACTCTGCCTCCCTAAGCTTAAATTCCCCCATATACCTGTCTAGTAGTCTCTTAAACTTCACTAGTGTATCTGCCTCCACCACTGACTCGGGCAGTGCATTCCACGCACCAACCACTCTCTGAGTAGAAAATCTTCCACTAATATCCCCCTTGAACTTCCCTCCCATTAGCTTAAAGCCATGTCCTCTTGTATTGAGCAGTGGTGCACTGGGGAAGAGGCGCTGGCTATCTATCTATTCCCCTTAATATCAACTATATCTCTATCATTTCTCCTCTCATCCTCCTACTCTCCAGAGAGTAAAGCCCTAGCTCCCTTAATATCTAATCATAATCCATACTCTCCAATCCAGGCAGCATTCTGGTAAATCTCCTCTGTACCCTTTCCAATGCTTCCACATCCTTCGTATAGTGAGGTGACCAGAACTGGACAGAGTCCTCCAACTGTGGCCCAACCAGAGTTTTATAGAGCTGCATCATTACATCGCGAATCTTAAACTCTATCCCTCGACATATGAAAGCTAACACCCCATAAGCTTTCTTAAATACTCTGTCTCCCTGTGAGGCAACTTTCAGGGATCTGTGGACATGTAGCCCCAGATCCCTCTGCTCCTCCACACTTCGAAGTATCCTGCCATTTACTTTGTACTCTGCCTTGGAGTTTGTCCTTCCAAAGTGTACCACCTCACGCTTCTCCAGGTTGAACTCTATCTGCCACTTCTCAGCCCACTCATGCATCCTATCAATGTCTCTGTGCAATCTTTGACAAACCTCTGCACTATCCACAACACCACCAACCTTTGTGTCTTCTGCAATCTTGCCAACCCAACCTTCTATCCCCACATCCAGGTCGTTACTAAAAATCTCGAAAAGTAGGGGTCCCAGAAATGATCCTTGTGGGACACCACTAGTCACAACCCTCCAATCCAAATGTACTCCCTCCAACACAACTCTCTGCTTTCAGCAGGCAAGCTAATTCTGAATCCACCTGGTCAAACATCCCTGGATCCCATGCCTTCTGACTTTCTGATTAAGCCTGCCGTGTGGAACCTTATCAAATGCATTACTAAAATCCATGTAGATTACATCCACTGCACTACCCTTATCTATATACCTGGTCACCTCCTAAAAGAACTCCATCAGGCTTGTTAGACACGATCTGCCCTTCAGAAAGCCATGCTGACTGTCACTTATCAGACCATGATGGTCTAAATGCCAATAGATCATATCTTTCTGAATCTTTTCCAACAGCTTTCCCACCACAGATGTAAGGCTCAATGGTCTATAATTATCCGGACTATCCCTACTACCCTTTTGGAACAAGGCGGCAACATTCGCCTCCCTCCAGTCCTCTCGGACAATTCCCGTGGGCAATGAGGACATAATGATCCTAGCCAGACTCTCAGCAATCTATTTCCTCGCCTCGGATGCAGAACTGGGAAGTGGCAGATGGAGTTCAACACAGATGAAGAGGTTCATTTCTGTAGGTCAAATTTGAACACAGAATATAATATTAATGGTAAGACTCTTGGCAGTGTGGAGGGTCAGAGAGATGTTGGTGTCCATGTCCATACGACACTCAAAGCTGCTTTGGAAGTTGGCAGTGTTGTTAGAAAAATGTCTGGTGTGATGGCCTTCATCAACCGTGGGATTGAGTTCAAGAGCTGTGAGGTGATGTTGAAGCTATATTTCTCCTAACATGTACATAAGTAATTGTAATAAGATGATGAGAGGTTTTGTCCATGTGGATAACCAGAGGCATTTTCCCAGGCTTGAAGTGACTAACACGAGGGGACGTAGTTTTAAGCTGCCTGGAAGTCGGTACCGAGGGAATGTCAGGCGTAAGTTTCTTACGCAGAGAGTGGTGGGTGCATGGAATGCACTGCCGGCAGCGATGGTGGAGGTGGATACAGTAGGATATTTTAAGAGGCTCTTAGATAGGTTCATGGAGCTTAGAAACATGGAGGGATATACGATGGGGAAATCCTAGGCAGTCTCTTGAGTAGGTTACATGGTCGGTACAACATTGTGGGCTGAAGAGCCTGTAATGTGCTGTAGATTTCTGTGTCCTGTGTCAAAGACAGGCAGAGGAATTAGTTTAAATGGACGGGAGGACAGCATGGAAAGGTTGGGCCGAAGGGCCTGTTAGTACCGTTATGGAGTGGTTCTGTCCCAACCATCGACTTTATTCCACTCAACAGATGCTGCCTGACTTGACAACGTTCTTGAAAAGTTACATTTACATTCAGTTCCGCTTAGCATTCTATACAAAGGATGTTTTGTGCTGGAAGAGTGCAGAGGAGATTCATCATGATTGAGGGGGCTTCTGTTCATAAGTCCATAAGGCATAGGAACAGAATTAGGCCATTCAGCCCATTGAGTCAGCCACCTTTCCATCATGGCTGATCCCAGATCGCACTCAGTTCCAGATAACTGATCTCCTGCCATATCCTTTGATGCCCTAACCGATCAGGAAATGATCAACTGCCGCCTTGAATATACCCACACACTCGGCCTCCACCGCAGTCTGTGGCAGAGCATTCCACAGATCCAATACACCTTGGCTAATAAAAAAAATAAGCTGCTTACCTCTGTTTGAAAAGGTGGCCGCTCAACTTTGTGGCTGTACCCCACCACAGGAAATACCTTCTCCACATCCACCTTATCCAGTCCTTTCAACATTCGGTAGGTTTCAATGAGATGTCCCGCATTTTTCTGAGTTCCAGTGAGCACAGGGTCAAAGCTGCCAAGTGCTCCTCATATTTTAACCCCTTCATTCCCGAAATCATCTTTCTGAACCTCCTCTGGACTCTCTCCAATGACAACACATCCTGTCTGAGATATGGGGCCCAACACTGTTGACAATACTCCAAGTATGGCCTGACTCGTGTCTTATAAAGCCTCAGCATTATCTCTTTGCTGTTATATTCATGGGGCGAGATTGGACTGTGTTGATCTACAGGGGGATCTTGGAATCCGAGTTCATAACTCCCAGATAGTGGTTCCATTGTCAGGCAGTGATGCTGCAGTTGTATAAATATCTAGTTTAACCAGATCTGGAGAATTGCATTCGAATACAGGAATAATGCGGAGGTTTTGGATGGTGAGTGGAAGAGGCTAAACAGGATGCTGCCTGGATAAAGTGAGACCGGACAATCTCCGGTAATTTTCTCCGGAGTGGCAGAGGCTGAGGGAGGTCTGACAGACGTTTACAGGAATGTGAGAGACACAGACAGAGTGGACAGCTGGGATTGTTTCTGTAAGGAGGAAATGTCCAATGCTAAAGGGCATGCACTTCAGGAGAAAGGGGGTACACATCCTCATTGGACCTTTTTGCACTATTGAAGTATTTTGTAATTTAGTGTAATTTTGTATCTTTTCTCTGCATAGCTGCTGTTAAAAAAAAAAAACAATTAGAAAAGACAATGATGTTAAAAACCTAACTCAGGATGTTTAAAGGAGATTTGCGTTTCAAATTTTGTTTTTCATTCCCGTCGTGGTGGGTGTCTGGAGTGAATGTCAGGGGTGGTGGTGGAGGCAGATGTGATAGAGGCTATTAGATACCACGTGAATGTGAGGCGAATGGAGAGAAGTGTTCCTTGTGTAGGCAGAAGGGATTGGTTTAGTAAGGCATGAAGTAACCAGTTCAATTGGATCAGAACAACACAGTGAGCAGAAGGGCCTGTTCAAGGACAAGTACAGCAAGCAGAGCAGGTAAACTGGATAAAGTGATCCCACTCAGAGAACAGACTGTGACGTCAGTGGATATATGCCGGCATCACAGTTCCCTCACCAAAGACACTTCACTGCTGGATAAAATGAAGTTTGTGATGTTTATAACTGATGTGGTGAATTGTACTGAGCAGACATCTCACCCTGCTGAGGAAATTAAAATTATTGTGAAAGCTGCAGAAAGGTATCTCGGTGTAACTGGTGTTATGTGGGAAGCTGTAAATGAAGCTCTGATTTGTGGGGGTTTCTGCATCCCAGTCTACTTGTGAAGATATGTAATGTGATTGAAATATTGAAGTGAAATGCAAGAAGCCTGATTTTACATGGTCAACACTTTAAGCAGTTTATTTCTGATTTGTCAGATTCTTCCGATGTTATATCTGTTCAGGAAACCTGCATATTTTAAGTTTTTATTCCTGTGCAGGATTATATTGTCGTTTGGCTTGACGGGTTTGTTGGTAGAGGGGTGGTGTTGTCAGTTTTATAAGGAAAGGGGCAGAGTATAGTGTTGTGAATGGGAATAAAATGTATCATGAACTTGTGGAAAATCTTGATTCAACAGGTATGTGTGCAATTTTCTTTTGTGAAAATATTAACTTTCTGAATCGTATTTGGAGGTTTGGCCATCTACTTCTCTCATGGAAAATGGTTGTAGTAGTTCCCATTCTAAAACCTGGATCTCCCCGTCTGATCCTCTTTCTTATAGGCCAATATCATTAAAGTCTCATTTATGTAAACTTGTGGAATGTATGGCAATCGAGTGTTTGAATTATATTTTTGATAAAAGAGGTAATTTCACGTTTTATCAGAGGGGAATTTGGAACGGTAGAATAAGACCATAAGGCACAGGAGCAGAAGACGATCATTCGGCCCATCGTGTCTGCTCTGCCATTTTATCATGAACTGATCCATTCTCCCATTTAGTCCCACTCCGCCGCCTTCTCACCATAACCTTTGATACCCTGGCTACTCAGATACCTAGCAATCTCTGCCTTAAATAACATTGGAATCAGTTTGGGTTTGGAAGATCATATTAGGAAAGTATAGTTAAATAAAGATGTAATAGCAATATTTCTGATATTGAAAAGGCAAATAATATTTATTGATGGACTTTTGATTAATTTTTGGAAATGCAATTGAGAGGGCTATTGTACAATTTTTTCTGATTGTTTCTATTTGTACGTCTTGTAAAGGTATGGATGGGCAAGTCTGACATTGAATTCATTTTTATATTTGGAAGATGGTATTAGTAAAGCCAGTTAAATATAGATGTTGTAACAGCAGTACTTTTACTATTCAAAAGGCAGATGATATTTATGGAAGGAAAGAATTTTTATGAAATTGTGGAAATGAGGATGGAGGGGCTGTTATCTAACTTTGAGTTATTTTAATTGAACGTTTTGTGTCAGGTATGGGTGGGAAAGTTATATTCAGGTTGTTATGAGATAGAAACTGGGATCCCACAGGCAGTATTTATTATTTTATGTTATAATTAATATTTTTTTCTGAGATAGGTTTTTCGTTGTGTAAATCTCTATATGCAAATGATGGAGGTCTATTGAATAGAGGTAGAAATTTCAATTTTACTGTATATAGGATGCATTCGCAATTAATAAGGTCGAAAAGTCGGCAAATAGATGGGACAAGTGCTGTGTTTTACAGAAAGGATTAATGAACCTGCACTTGATTGGAAATGATTGGAACTGATATGGTCAAACTCCTTAAAAGGTGTCAGTGGTAAGATTTCCAGGCATGTGGACGGATAATAAGCTGACATGGAAGCACCAGATAAGAAAATAATTGATAAATATAAAGAAACATTAAATATTCTCAGTTATCCCTGCGGGTATTCTGGGGTGTTACATGAAAATATTTACAATACGTTTGCTGGGACTTGAGGACTCGAGCTTTAGGAAAAGCTGAGGACTTTATTCCCTTTAGTGTTGGAAAATGAAGGGGGATTTTGCAGATTTATACAAAATTATGAGTGTTGTTGAGAGGGTAAATGCAGGCAGGATTTTTCCTCTGAGTTTGGGTGAGATGGGAACTGGAGGTCGCAGTTTAAGGGTGAAAGGTGAAATATTTAAGAGGAACCTGAGTGGGAATTCCTTCACTCAGAGGGTGGTGAGGGTGTGGGAAGAGCTGTCAGTGGAAGTTATGGATTTCACTGCAGAGAAGTTTGGGTCAGTACATGGACGGGAGGGGTATTGAGGGCCATGGTCCAGCTGCGGTTATGGGACTCGGCAGAATAACAATTCGGTCCGGACTAAATGGGGAAAAGGGTTTGTTTGCTTGTTATAGTGCCCTCTGACTCCAAATAATGTGTCGATGAAGGGGAATTGGTTGGGGCTGTTGTCGGGAAGCAAACGATGTGCTTTCAGGATTTTCTGCTGGGGATAGAAGTGAATTGATACTGGATATCCATGGTCAAAGTGTGGCGATCAGAGCCAGGGATTGTAAAGTTGTTGAAAACAAACAGACACACACACACACACACACACACACACACACACACACACACACACACACACACACACACACACACACACACACACACACACACACACACACACACACACACACACACACTAAAACTTCACATTGGCGTTCACACCACTTCCCAAAAATATCTCGTTCCTCCTCTTTGGCTCAAACTCTCCCCACTCTCCTGCCCCCATCTTCACCCCTTCCCACTTTTGCCACCTCTGCTTCCCCGTTCCCTCACTGTCTCTTTCTCTTCATCTCTTGTCTCCCACTCTCTCATTCTTTCCCTTCCTCCTCTCCCCTCACCTAATTCCCTCTCTTCCACACACTCTCTGTCTCTCTCCTCTCTTCATCCGTTCCCTTCCCCACTGACACATTCTTGTCCCCAGCACATTCCTCCCTATCCTACCCACTCACTCCCTCCTCCTTTACCTTGTTGTCTCTTTCTCCCTTTCTACCCAACGCTTCCCCTGCCTCTCACACTCTCCCCAGTTCCTCCTTTACTGCAGCTCGTTTTCCCGGCCATCCTCCCGTCCCCACATCCCCCACCCGCACTGTGATGACGGTTGACTCGCATAGTGAATTGTCTGATGTTGTGCAATTCTTCGTTTTTTGGACAGTGACAGTGTTTTCTCGGAAGATGAAGGCTTGTGGTTTCCATGAGAGGCCAGTTTGTTCCCTTTTTATGTGCTACAGAATAGGCGGGGGAAGGGAGTGTGGAGGAGAGAGGAGGGAAAGAGAGAAAGAGAGTAAATATACGTAGCCTCAATTTCTTTCTCCCTGTCCTCCTCTCTTCATCCGTTCTCAACCACACCGCCCCACTCTTTCCTCCACACATTCCTCACTAATCCTCCCCCTTTTCTGTCGCCCGCTTTCCCGGCCACCCTCCCGTCCCCACATCCCCCCCCCCCCCCCCCACCCCGCACTGTGATGACGGTTTGGAAAGCAGCAATGTTCTCTCAGAGATGAAGGCTTGTGGTTTCCGGGAGAGGCCAGTTTGTTCCCTTTCTGTGTGCTGCAGAATAGGCGGGGGAGGTGATGTGGAGACGACGGGATAGCCGAGTGTTCTCAGTAGCTACGCCGTCACGACAAAGACCGAGCGCCGTCTGCGAGCTGGTCTCTGACACAAACACACACAGACATATGAAAAGACGGGCAGACACAGACGAGGACACATATGAACACACAGAGATTCAGACATACAGAAATACTTTAAAAATGAATGCAGTTTGCATTTTCATTGTTTTAAGATGGAGGCAGCTATTTTGTGAACTGTTTGAAATGATTCTTTCTCTGGGATAATCTAGTGTGCTTGTGGGGATGTCAGCGGGTTTGGGGGTTCACATGGAAATGGGTCTGCACATTGATTTGCGGATGTGCGAAGGTTTCAGGGTATGTTGGTGAATATGAATTTTGGAGTGTCGGTGAATTTGGGGCTCACACTGCTTTGGGCATTTGAGGGTGCACGGGGATTTGGGAGTATTTAGGGCTGCGCACAGATTTGAGTGTCTCAGCGGATTTGGGGTTGCACACGGATTTGAGGATTGTGCTGAGTTAGAAATGTTTTGGAGAATATGGGGTGCACAGGGATTTGCGCAGACATAGGGGTTTGTCAGTGAATATGGGGGTGTTGGTGGATTTGCGGGCACCCACTGACACCGGGGTGACGATGGTTTGGGGAGGAGCGTAGATTTAAGGGGATGTCAACTAGAATATGGGGACTATGCATGTGGACGTGTGTTTGAAATTTAAACTTTGTTCTTGCTACTTTTCAGGAGGAGGCAGCTGTTTTGTGAACACAGTTCTTAAATATTCTCTCTCTCTTCGGCTGTCACTCAGAAACCAGCTCCAGCCTCTGAAAGTGACACTCAGAGTTAAGGAAACAGGAGCTGGTAACAGGTGTGTCGGTTGCTTTGGGGTGCACACTGACTGGAGGGTTGAATGTGGGGTTTTTTCGGTGAGCACAGATTTGTGGGTGCACACCGATTTGCAGATATGTGAAGAGTGGGTGTGTTGGCGGATTCGGGGGTGAACACTGACTTGGGGAACCGGTGGATTTCGAGGTGTTACGAATCTCATGGTTTTTCCTTTTATACAGACTTCAATAATAAATGCAATATGAACTTTGACCTCTTGTTACGTATTCAGGCAACAATAATTATAGATGAGTTAGACGAAGGGTTTTTATAACAAATAACACGTTTATTAAACACTGATAACAAACCCCCTTCAAATGTAAACAAACCCAAACAATGATCCGAGCTCAGCCGCTCAAACAGTCCTTAATAGCGTTGCAGTCCCAAACAGTCTTTAAAGCGGTATTGAACAGAACTCAGTTCTCTAAAGTGATATGCCGACAGTTCAAAAGCTCACGGTACTTTTAAAAGGAGAGACTTTTTAAAGCGATGTAAATTCTCTTCCACGTCGATGTCCTTCGATTCCCAGCGTCGAACTCCCACGTCGAATTTTATTAAATATAACAACTTAAAGTGACTGACCTTCCTTCCACAATATTCTCAATCTCCCGCTTTTTCCAGCGGAGACTATCATGAGAATAGTAAACGAAATCCTTCCGAATGAGGATCACACAAGGTCGAAATCAATCCATCGAAAATCGATTTTTCTCGATCTCCATTTTCCAAACTTCACTCTCCCTTAGCAAAGAAACCGTTGGCTCTGACCTTTTAAACTTTAGGCATTATATAAAACTTCATTTTTAACTAAACTGCGTCATCACATTAAATCACACAGTGATATGAAGTCATCTTGGCAAATCCAGCCACGAACTGCCCCACCTGACAGGGTGGGTCTTCCTTTTATACCCTGTAGAAAAAACCTGTCACATGACCTCTACTGGCGGGAAAATGACATCACTCCACCATTACCTCATGTCCAGTATAACTTCAACCCCAGTCACGTGACAAGGGTACCACTGCCACGTGTCACGGGTACGTAACACTCTGTTTTTGATTTTTTTATTAATGGAGACAGCCATTTCGTGAAATGATTCTTGCACTTAATGTATTTGTGGGGCTGTGTGCAGATTTAGAGCTGTGACGAGTCTCAAGGCAAATTTACACTGGCAGCATATTCAATTGATCCCAACCTTTGTTGAGACAACTGACTCCCACATATGGTTAAATATTAACTTATTAATGTAATCACAATCTGTCTCCGTGGGGATTGCGCCGGTCAGACGTTATCAGGCGATGAGCCGGTGAAATATCTGGTCACCTCGGGGCTTCAGTTCATTAATAAAGCCGCGTCCTGAGCACACGGCAGAGGCGGCCGCAGTGTCTCCGCTCCGGGCTCCAGCTCCTCACATTCACCGCCTCATCTCCCAGGTGTTATTCCCGGGCGGATTGTCCCTTTGACCAGCAGTGGCGGGACATTAGGATAGTGTGGGTGGAGGGGGTGGGGAGTGTAAATGGATTGTCCTGGAGTGTCGAAACCTCACTGGGTCCGTCAGCTGTCAGTCAAACAACTACTCCGGATGCCCTTCGCTCATTGGTCTGTACATATGTCCATCTATTCCAATTCCCGCCCAACGAACTCACTGCCTGACGCCACAAAATGGCGACGGTCTTTTCGGATGCTGGTTGGCTAATCCACTGTCAATCACACCAGTCTCCGCCTTCCCCTTGAATGATTGGCTAACGTGAAGAACGAGGGCCGGGGTTTGTATAAATGACGGTGGACATTCCACTAACTGTACTGGAGTGTGGTGTAGAGAATTGGGACATAAATCCCTCACTGCTTCCTTTTTCAAATGAAACCTAAATAACCCCTCAAAAGTCCTATAGATTGTACGTAACGGGACACAATACCGTGAATTAAATTAAAATTACTGCCATTACTTAAGAAAACTTTTAAATTAAAACTAAACGACAGAGAGTAATGTTTTCCAACACGAACGAAGGAATAATGAAGCATAAGTGTGCCAAATTCTAAGTCGTGTCAACGTGATTACTTACCTTCTTGTTTTACCCCCGATCTCCCATAAACCCAACAGGTATGTATTCTGTAAAGGTGTCTCATTTGATGTCCTTTATCCCACCAGTCTCGATATAATTATTAACCCACCAACCGCTTAGCTTCTGATATGCTAGTTGAAATTTTAACAGCTTTTGTAACTGAACCGCTGTGTGCAGGGACCCATAGGAATTGGAAATATAAACAAATACTCTGCGTATGAAATAATGTTTGATGAGTTTCCAACAGTACATCTGTCCTACTGTGAGAATTACCTGTTTTAAGACTCATCAAAACCGAACAGGCATCTGAACAAATTACAACATAGCTGGGATTGTTTTTGTGCATGAATTACAGGTAATGATAAAAAAAAAACAACTTACCAACCATTTATCAGTATATATAGTAGAATCTGTTTCCCGCAATTTAGGCTTATAGTGGGTGGTGGAAATTTGTTCATGTGAAGTTGTAATTAGTTCAGATGCCTGTTCGGTTTTGATATCATAATAATTTTCCACAAGACATTGACGAATCAAGATTCTCAACCAGAACAGAATCCTTAGACCATTGAATTGTGTATCCTTAAATCAACTAAAGACATTGAGAAAAACAACGTGGGGTTACAAAGAACGCGACAGTGGGACATATTGCATAATCCAACGAACCCATATTCCCAGCGTGATTAGAACCCAGTCCCTGGACAACAAGCTGTGTGAATCACAATACAATAAATGTTGTGTAATTGTGGGAATTATACAACATTGCATTGTTTGTAAGGGATACGCAATATCATGGGTTTTATTCTGAAGAGGGGAGATCTCGGAAAGTCTCTGCTGTTACCAACCCGCAGGTTTCGTTTACTGTACGCTGTCGCTTTAAGCGCCTGAGTGAGGCGGGACTGTGACGTCAGTGACAGGCTGTCGCGGTGTGTGCAGATTAAAATACAGAGTCGCAGAGAGAGAGAGAGAGAGAGGGCGAGAGACAGAGAGAGCGCGAGAGAGAGAGAGGGAGGAAAGGAGAGAGAGAGGGAGGGAGGGAAGGAGAGAGAGAGAGGGAGGGAGGGAAGGAGGGAAAGAGGGAGGGAGGGAGAGAGAGAGGGAGAGAGAGAGAGAGAGAGAGAGAGAGAGAGAGAGAGAGAGAGAGAGAGAGAGAGAGAGAGAGAGAGAGAGAGAGAGAGAGAGAGAGAGAGAGAGAGAGAGAAAACAGCTACTCTGGCAGTCTTCGCAAGACTTGGAACTACGAATTACCGGGGCAGGTTTGCTCCAGAATGTGTGATTGTCACTTCGTATAATCCACAGTAGTGGATTTTGGGATATCTTGTGGGACCACTTACGTGTTAACCCTTGCCTGGGTATGTTGTGTGGTAACCTCTGGAAGACGGTATTCCTGTGACAGGTCGTTTTCGGTGATAATTCGTATGTGGATTTGGAACGATGACGGACAAGATCTACGGCGGCTGTTATCTCGTTTTCCCAGCGTGGAACCTGTGGAATACTTGGTACTTGCCTTCTCTCTCCAGTACAACGTGCATTGCGAATATCTCTTCCCCATCATTTATTCCGTGGATGTCTGAACTTTCCTACTTTACCATCTCAAGACTCTGAGCCTTATTTCCCCAAGCTCAATAGTTGGGAGTTATATTTACACATACACACACAGAACATTGTGAAGTTTTGTTTATCTTGGTTAAGTTACTATATTACAAGTAGTTACTAATAAAGATAATGGTTTTAACATCAAAACCAGACTCGAGGTATAATCTATTGCTGCTGGTTCATTTCTTAGACGTTACATTTGGTAACACTGCTCAATACATTTGAGGAGGTTGAAAGGGGAATAAAAGAATGAACATATGAGGAGCGTTTTATGACTCTCGGCCTGTACTCGTTAAGTTTAGAAAAATGAGGAAGGAATCACATTGAAACCAACCGAATATTGAACTAACACAGAACAGAGTGGAGACCTGGGGAGGCAGATGTGTGTGTGTGTGTGTGTGTGTGTGTGTGTGTGTGTGTGTGTGTGTGTGTGTGTGTGTGTGTGTGTGTGTGTGTGTGTGTGTGTGTGTGTGTGTGTGTGTGTGTGTGCGTGTGCGCGTGTGTGCGTGTTCACAAGATCACGCGATTCTACAGATGATTTAAACCAAATGAAGAGCCACATTGGCTCTTAATATGACAAGGATTTCAATCCACGAATCATTTATGCGAACCTTTTTTGAACCCTCCCCAATGTCAGCACACCCTTTCTAAGATAAGAGGTCTAAAACTGATCAGAATACTCCAAGTGAGGCCTCGCCAGTGCTTTAAGAAGCTTCAATATTACATCCATCGTTTTATATTCTCGTCCTCTCGAAGTGAATGTTAACACCGTATTTGCCTTCCTGACCACCGACTCAACCTGCAAATTAACCTTCATAGAATCTTGCACAAGGACTCCTAAGTCTCATTGCGCCTCATATATTTTTTTATAATTTTCTGTCCATCAGGTATATAGTCTTCCCTTCTATTTATTTTAACAATGACTACACAGTTTTGACAATATATTCCATCTGCCACTTTTTGCCCATTCTTCTAATCTGTCTAACTCTTTCTGGAGCCCCTCTACTTCCTCAAAACTATCTGCCTCTCCATTTAACTTTCAAATATCCAGGAAACCTGGCCACAAAACTATCAATTCTGTCATCCAACTCATTGACATATAACGTGAAAAGAATCGGTCCCAACACAGACCCTGTGGAACACCACTATTTATCGGCACCAACCAGAAATGGTTCCCTTTATTCCCACGACTCCAACATCTTCCCAACCACTGCGATCAGACTAACAGGCCTATAATTTCTTTTGTTCTTATTCTTCCCCTTCCTGAAGAGTGCAGGGATATTTCCAATTTTCCATTCCTTCTGACACATGCCAGAATCACTTGATTCCTGAAATACCATTACTAATTCCTCCACAGTCTCTCCAGCCACCTCTTTCAGAACCCTGCAGTGTACACCACCTGGTCCAGGTGATTGATCCACCTTCACACCTTTCATTTGCCCCTGAGGGTGAAAAGCCTCTGTTTGGGTGTGACTGGACAGATTGATTATTTCAGTGAACCTCAGATCCGCAAGCCCTGGGAGCGTCATCATAAAGATTCGCTGCAATTTTCAACCTCACTGATATTTTCCTGTTGATAGGTGACCAGAACTGCGCAAAATACACCAAGTGTAGCCTCCCTAATGTCCTATGGAACTTTAACTTCACATCACAACCTGTCTACTCAATAAGGTGATTACGGTGTCCATAGATCCCTGAAAGTTGCCTCACAGGTAGATAGCGTAGTTAAGAAAGCTTAGAGTTTCTAAATGCTTTTTATGCTCTCTTATGCTTTTTAAAGCATAAAACGGGGGATAGAGTTTAAGAGTCATGGGGTAATGATGCAGTTCTATAAAACTCTGGTTAGGCCACATCTGGAGTACTGTGTCCAGTTCTGGTCGCCTCACTATAGGGAGGATGTCGAAGCATTGGAAAGGGTGCAGAGGAGATTTACCAGGATGCTGCCTGGTTTAGAGAGCATAGATTATGATCAGAGATTAAGGGAGCTGGGCTTTACTCTTTGGAGAGAAGGAGGATGAGAGGAGACATGATAGAGTTAACAAGATATTGAGAGGAATAGATACAGTGGACAACCAGCAGCTCTTCCCCAGGGCACCACTGTTCAATACAAGAGGACATGGCTTTAAGGTAAGCGATGGGAAGTTCAAGGGGAATATTACAAAAAAGGTTTTCTTTACTCAGAGAGTGGTTGGTGTGTGGAATGCACTGCCTGAGTCTGTGGTGGAGGCAGATACACTAGTGAAATTTAAGAGCCTACTAGGCAGGTATATAGAGGAATACCAGGTATATACATGGATGGATGGGAGGGTATGAAAGGCTGTGGTCCTGGTGCACTTCCATTGGAAGTACCAGAGGGTAATTTAAGATAATTGCAACAGTTTATTGTTGTGGGTTTCAATGAGTCTATCGTTAAGAATCCTCTGCAGTAACTTGCCTACCACAGACATGAGACTCACCAATCTACATTTATCCCATATTATCCATTCCAGTTCTTAAATAAGAGAATAACATTTATTCCCGCTCTCCGGGTATCTTCATTGTGGCTAGATACAACACAAACATGTTGGTAAAGTCCACTGTAATTTCATTTCCGGCCTCTCCCAATAATCTGAATTGTATCCCGCCAGGCTGTGCGGAAATATCCCCCGGTAACTGACTAAACATGACCTGTACTTATACAAATTTACGAGACATTGTGGATAAGAACAGGACAGGAAAGGATTAGTCATTGACACTTACAGCAGGGAAAGGATCGTTCAGCCCATGTGACAGCGACGTACGTTCAAGCTAGTTGCTGTCCCGTAGGAGATGGGAAAAAGCCGGCAGGTGGAATTAGTTTAGGTGGGCACCAGATAGGCATGGAAGAGTTGGGCCCAAGGGCATATGTCAATTCTGAAAGGGAAGGGAGTCGTTCAGTTCTGGTTAGAGTTATATACAAAATGATATTTCACGCTGGAAAACTGCATAAGAAATTCACTGTTTGGTGGGAGAATTTGAGGGTCTTGTGCCATGGGACGAGATTGTTGTCTGGATATACAAATGGATCTTGGGATTCTAATTTATAACTCCCTGAAATGGGTACACACGATGGTGGGTTGTTCCAGGCGATGTAGGGCCTCCTTGTCTTTTGTATTGGAAGCGCACAGTTCCAGTATCAGGTAGTTGTTTTACAGTTTTATAAATCTCTAGTTGAACATCTTCTGGAGTATTGCATTCCACTGTTGGGAAAATGTGGAGGTTTTGAACGGTGATTAGAAGAGGTTTACGAGGACACGGCAGGGTAATGAGAGATTGGACAATCTAGAGATATTTTCTCGGCAATGGTAAAGGCTGAGGGAAGCGGGCCGAGGTTTATAGGAATATGAGAGGCACAATCAGCGTAGACAGCCTGAGGAGCAAATGTCTAACACTAGAGGGCAAGCGTTTAAGGTGAACAGAGGAACACGGCCTCATTAGTCCTTGTTTATGTACTATTTATTTAGTTTGTAATTCCGTGTACTTTTCTACCTTTTCCCGACACTGCTACTGTAGAACAATTCACTTATGCGATGTTAAACCTGTCTCAGAATGGTTTAAGGAGATGTGTGTTGCAACATTAGTAAAACATGAAACGCTCGTTCAATTGGATCGGAACAGCACAGTGAGCGGAACGGCCTGTTCCCCTGCTGTACTGTCCCATGCTGGTGAAATCACGGCCGGAGTACTGTGTGCATCTCGGGTCGCCGCCACAGGAAGGACTTGATGAACCTGGAAAGGAGCAGTAAGGATTAACGACTTTTGTTTCCTGGACTGGAGGACTCGTATCCGAAGGAGACTGGATAGAGACGGAGGGTGATGAAACACTGATTCCCCCCTCCGACACCACAGGTCCCACTTTTGAATGTGAATGGAACGTATGTGGGATCTGTAGCAGAATTAATTCATTCAATGTGTAGGGGCATTAAAGTGTTTAATTTTAAGCACATATATGAGACGTTAACGATATAAGTCCCCCTCCCGATCCTTCTAGTTATGGACCTATACCGTTAACGTCTCATTTACGTAAACTTATGCAACGTTTGTTAATCTAGCATTATATTTTGGAAGAGAGAGGTGATGTATCGTTTTATCAGTGTGGGTTTAGGAAGAGTAGAATGACATTAAGTAGAGTTTTATGTTTGGAAGACGATACTGATACTGCTGAAGTGCTGTTAAATAAAGTTGTAACAGCAGTGTTTTTAATATTGAAAAGGCAGATGATATTTACGGAAGGAAGGGCTTTTGATGAAATTATGGACATCAGGAGGGGCTTTTGTTGCTTTCCTGGATTTAGTTGCCTCAGGTGTGATAGAGTAGGAGGGGCCAGAGGAGGAGGTGTTGCATTGCTTGTCCGAGAAAATCTTATGGCGGTGCTTTGGAAGGATAGATTAGAGAGCTCCTCTAGGGAGACTATTTGGGTGGAATTGAGGAATGGGAAAGGTGTAGTAACACTGATAGGAGTGTATTATAGGCCACATAATGGGGAGCGTGAGTTGGAAGAGCAAATGTGTAAGGAGATAGCAGATATTTGTAGTAAACATAAGGTGGTGATTGTGGGAGATTTTAATTTTCCACACATAGATTGGGAAGCTCATTCTGTAAAAGGGCTGGATGGTTTAGAGTTTGTGAAATGTGTGCAGGATAGTTTTTGGCAACAACACATAGAAGTACCGACTAGAGATGGGGCAGTGTTGGATCTCCTGTTAGGGAATGCGATAGGTCAGCTGACAGATGTATGTGTTGGGGAGCACTTCGGGTCCAGTGATCACAATACCATTAGCTTCAATATAATAATGGAGAAGGACTGGACTGGACCTAGAGTTGAGATTTTTGATTGGAGAAAGGCTAACTTTGAGGAGATGCGAAGGGATTTAGAGAGAGTGGATTGGGTCAAGTTGTTTTATGGGAAGGATGTAATAGAGAAATGGAGGTCACTTAAGGGTGAAATTATGAGGGTACAGAATCTTTATGTTCCTGTTAGGTTGAAACGAAAGGTTAAAGGTTTGAAAGCGACATGGTTTTCAAGGGATATTAGAAACTTGGTTCGGAAAAAGAGGGATGTCTACAATAGATATAGGCAGCATGGAGTAAAGGAATTGCTCGAGGAATATAGAGAATGTAAAAGGAATCTTAAGAAAGAGATTAGAAAAGCTAAAAGAAGATACGAGTTTGGTTTGGCAAATAAGGTGGAAGTAAATCCGAAAGGTTTCTACAGTTATATTAAAAGCAAGAGGATAGTGAGGGATAAAATTGGTCCCTTAGAGAATCAAGGTGGTCAGCTATGTGTGGAGACGAGGGAGATGGGAGAGATTTTGAACGATTTCTTCTCTTCGGTATTCACTAAGGAGAAGGATATTGAATTGTGTAAGGTGTGGGAAACAAGTAAGGAAGTTATGGAACCTATGACAATTAAAGAGGTGGAAGTACTGGCGCTTTTAAGAAATTTAAAAGTGGATAAATCTCCAGATCCTGACAGGATATTCCCCAGGACCTTGAGGGAAGTTTCTGTAGAGATAGCAGGAGCTCTGACGGAGATCTTTCAGATGTCATTAGAGACGGGGATTGTGCCGGAGGATTGGCGTATTGCTCATGTGGTTCCATTGTTTAAAAAGGGTTCTAGAAGTATGCCTAGCAATTATAGATCTGTCAGTTTGACATCAGTGGTGGGTAAATTAATGGAAAGTATTCTTAGAGATAGTATATATAATTATCTGGATAGACAGGATCTGATTAGGAGTAGCCAGCATGGATTTGTGCGTGGAAGGTCATGTTTGACAAACCTTATTGAGTTTTTTGAAGAAGTTACGAGGAATGTTGACGAGGGTAAGGCAGTGGATGTAGTCTATATGGCCTTCAGCAAGGCCTTTGACAAAGTTCCACATGGAAGGTTAGTTAAGAAGGTTCAGTCGTTAGGTATTAATGCTGGAGTAATAAAATGGATTCAACAGTGGCTAGATGGGAGATGCCAGAGAATAGTGGTGGATAATTGTTTATATGGATGGAGGCCGGTGACTAGCGTGGTGCCTCAGGGATCTGTTTTGGGCCCAATGTTGTTTGTAATATACATAAATGATCTGGATGATAGGGTGGTAAATTGGATTAGTAAGTATGCCGATGATACTAAGGTAGGAGGTGTTGTGGATAATGAGGTGGGTTTTCAAAGCTTGCAGGGAGATTTATGCCGGTTGGAAGAATGGGCTGAACGTTGGCAGATGGAGTTTAATGCTGAGAATTGTGAGGTTCTACATTTTGGCAGGAATAATCCAAATAGAACATACAGGGTAAATGGTAGGGCATTGAGGAATGCAGTGGAACAGAGAGATCTAGGAATAACAGTGCATAGTTCCCTGAAGGTGGAGTCTCATGTAGATAGGGTGGTGAAGAAGGCTTTTGGAACGCTGGCCTTTATAAATCAGAGCATTGAGTACACAAGTTGGGATGTAATGTTAAAATTGTACAAGATAGATAGATAGATACTTTATTCATCCCCATGGGGAAATTCAACTTTTTTCCAATGTCCCATACATTAGCAAAACTAATTACATACAATACTTAACTCAGTAAAAAATATGATATGCATCTAAATCACTATCTCAAAAAGCATTAATGATAGCTTTTAAAAAGTTCTTAAGTCCTGGCGGTTGAATTGTAAAGCCTAATGGCATTGGGGAGTATTGACCTCTTCATCCTGTCTGAGGAGCATTGCATCGACAGTAACCTGTCGCTGAAACTGCTTCTCTGTCTCTGGATGGTGCTATGTAGAGGATGTTCAGAGTTTTCCATAATTGACCGTAGCCTACTCAGCGCCCTTCGCTCAGCTACCGATGTTAAACTCTCCAGTACTTTGCCCACGACAGAGCCCACCTTCCTTACCAGCTTATTAAGACGTGAGGCGTCCCTCTTCTTAATGCTTCCTCCCCAACACGCCACCACAAAGAAGAGGGCGCTCTCCATAACTGACCTATAGAACATCTTCAGCATCTCACTACAGACATTGAATGACGCCAACCTTCTAAGGAAGTACAGTCGACTCTGTGCCTTCCTGCACAAGGCATCTGTGTTGGCAGTCCAGTCTAGCTTCTCGTCTAACTGTACTCCCAGATACTTGTAGGCATTGGTAAGGCCAAATTTGGAATATTGTGTACAGTTCTGGTCACCGAATTATAGGAAAGATATCAATAAATTAGAGATAATGCAGAGACGATTTACTAGGATGTTACCTGTGTTTCAGCACTTAAGTTACAGAGAAAGGTTGAACAAGTTAGGTCTCTATTCATTGGAGCGTATAAGGTTGAGGGGGGATTTGATCGAGGTATTTAAAATTTTGAGAGGGATAGATAGAGTTGACGTGAATAGGCTGTTCCCATTGAGAGTAGGGGAGATTCAAACGAGAGGACATGATTTGAGAGTTAGGGGGCAAAAGTTTAAGGGAAACACGAGGGGGTATTTCTTTACTCAGAGAGTGATAGCTGTGTGGAATGAGTTTCCTGTAGAAGTAGTAGAGGCCAGTTCAGTTGTGTCATTTAAGGTAAAATTGGATTGGTATATGGACAGGAAAGGAGTGGGGGGTTATGGGCTGAGTGCGGGTAGGTGGGACTAGGTGAGATTAAGAGTTCTGCACGGACTAGGAGGGCTGAGATGGCCTGTTTCCGTGCTGTGATTGTTATATGGTTATATGGTTATATGGCTTTATTGATGAACTGAAGCACAGAGGTGACCGGATATTTCACCACGCTGATGACCTGCTCCCTGAATTTCGACTGAGACACCGCATAAATAAATCTGTTCGTGCAGCAGCTGAAATACATCAGCAAAACCCCGACGTACATAAAGATCCATTCAGATTCATTTAAATCGAATCCTTTCCCTGAGACCTGATAATATATGAAGTTTACAACCAGTGTCATCCACAGGAGGATGAAGTTGGCGGAGAGGGTGAAGAGTAAAACAACAGACCTCCTCCTGCTCTCGATCTCCGGGTCACTGCGGTTCTCTCCCTTGTTCTGACCCTTCAGCCCCTTACGGACCCGACTGGATACTAAAATGTGTCTGACTGTCAGAGCGTTGAGGAGCAGGATCACAGCGAAAGGGAGGAACGGAACTAAAATCGTATCGAGCCAGTCATATGCTATCCAACCGGGGTCAGTGAAATAATTGTCCATGATCGTACAGAACCACGGTACATTGTCAATGATCACCTTGGGTTCCCGTGTGAAGTAGCGGGGAACGTTTTTCAGACAGGACAGTACACCGGTTGTTGTCAGAACCACAGCCGCAGTTTTCCCGGTGCAATATTTTGTTTTCAGATTCTGGCAGCAAATGGCGACAAACCGGTCAAAGGTGAAAGTGACGGTGAACCAAACGGAACACTGTGTGGCTGTGAACCTCAATACAGCGATAACACTGCACATAGGGGTGATGCTCAGAAAAGTCCACGGGAAGTAATACCAACTGATTTCAAAAAAAATGATCTCGGTAACAACGGTCAGTAGATCGGCCGCTGCCATGGCCACCAGGTAGCGAGTGGTGCAGGTAGAGAGGCCGCACTTTCCCCGGAACAGGATCACAATCGCCAATAAATTCACTGGAGAGAGAGAGAAAGGATAGACACTGGACATTACTGAACACATTCTGCGGAAATTTACAACGGATCGGTTTTCATCTGAAGATCAGGAGTTCTAGAGTCTGTGAACCGTTGTTAATCCAACATCAGACAGGGGTACAGTGTCTCTAACTTGCCCTCTTCAATGTGGAGTTAAGTCGCTGTGTGGGCAAACACCGGCGATAAAAATGAACTGCACGATCAACACAATCAGTGCTGATCCCGATTCCACTCGTTGATGGAGCCGGATTAAATGATTTAACCATGACTGACCAGGTCTCTGGAAACTCAGCATCTGACGGGGCCGAGAAGCGATACAGAAGGGAGCAACGCACATAAAATACTCGAGGAACTCAGCAGGTCAGGGAGCGTCCATGGAATTGAACAAACTCTAGTTTCGGTCCGAGATCCCTCGTCTGGACGAAGCGGGGCCCCGATTCCCGACGGGTCTCAGAGGGAAAGCAGAGACAAGCGAGTAACCTGAGGCTGAGTTAATGGATTAATTCTACGGCGCAGTTCAGTTCGATATCACACGTTAGCAGATCCGTCAACACTGGTTCAGGTTATCAGACCCAATTACTGACCAACAGACAGTAGGATCGGACTGTGACAGACTTCGTAACGAGACGTAAAACACATGACCAGAGGTTCTCGCTGATCAATAACTCAGTAACTGGGAACTTCACGATGTAAAACCCTCCGAGATACAACTTCCCTGGAAGGTGCTGCCCCCAGCACTGGGAAAAATCCCATTTAAACCCACCCTGTCACACCTTTCTATGGATCCGCCTGTACCCAGCAATGGGACTGCTCTGGAAAAGGCTTCACTGAAATCCTCCCCGTCACACCCTCCCGGAGAGCTGCTTGTCCCCAGCACTGGAGAAACTCTGTACAACGTCCCGTTAAAGGCAAGAACAATGTTCGAGTCGGTCCCGTGAGTTAGAGGAGAGGCAGCGGTTTAGTTCCGCTTGTCGTTAAATATAAAATATCAGAATATGGAACTGACAGGATCGATACCTCTGACGGATATGTCCTCAATAATCATCAAGTTAAAAGCTTGTTAAATGATTATAAATAGCTTCACACCAGTAAACACTCAGAAATACCGAACATGAATTGTTCTGCTCACTCACCAGGAACACCAACGACGGCGATGAACACGAACAATATTTTCTGCACACTCAGGTACCTGTCCAACATTGCAGACATTGTCTCTGTCCAATGATCCGTCTGTGCCACAGGTGATCTCTCGGAATGACATGTTGACACAGCACTTGCCTTGGGGTTTTTAAAACCATTTAGCGACTCCACAGGGAGAGGTTGCAACAGATTTTAAAATAAATATTTTTTAATTATTTACAAACCATTTACGTCTGACACGTGAAATTCCCGCGGTGACAGAATGTGATTAAATTAATGATTTAATATTTAGACCATTGGTAGGAGATAGTTTGCGGACATGGCCAGAGTGCGCAGCGAGAGACACTGAAGCAGTTCGACAGTGCACAGACTTTAACGCGAACAATGTCAAAGGGAAAAGCAAACAAAAACGCTCGGCCAAACAGGCCGTGAACTAAAACTCTCAAATGGAAAACGAAGCCGACACTGCGGCTGAAAAGAACAAGTGAAAATTAAACGAACACCGCTAGTCTTCAGATTCAGATGACTCAACAGTCCAATTTCACAGGCAAGGCGGAAAGGGAAGTGTTGCTGTGTCCTAGGTTCAAGTCCGGACAAAAACTACGACGGGACGTAGTTAAATACGATCACAATGAAATAATAATTGGCTGCCACGTGCATATTCGCGAGCGCAATTGCCGAATCTGCCGCGCTGCTGAATCCGTGGTTGTGACAGAAGCATTTGTCAGACACTGAATATTGAAGTAAATTATTTCATTCTAGCTTGTGAAATTGTACTGAATCACCTACTGTTGCCATTCTCAAGAATATAAACTCTCGTTGTAGTTTAACGAGAGGGTCCCCAACACAAACTACATCGAGAGTTTATATTCTTGATGAGAATGGCAACAGTAGGTGATTCAGTACAATTCAGTCACAGGCAGAACATTAGGAGGCTCGGCCAGGTACACCTCTAGCCCTAATGCATGGCCATCAAACTCAGCAGTCTAGTGGTAGGGGGTGAGTGTGTTCTAATCATCTCACCCCGTATGTGTCAAAGAACACGGCGGAGAGCTGTAGATTTTGTGGAGGCCTGTCAGAGATTACAGCGGGACATTGATAGGATGCAAAACTGGGCCGAGAAGTGGCAGAACGAGTTCAACCCAGATAAGCGTGAGGTGGTTCATTTTCTTAGGTCAAATATGATGGCGAATATAGTATTAATGATAAGACTGTTGGCAGTGTGGAGGATAAGAGGGATCTTGGGGTCCGAGTTCATAGGACACTCAAAGCTGCTGTGCAGGTTGACTTTCCGGTCAAGAAGGCATACGGTGCATTGGCCTTCATCAATCGTGGGATTGTGTTTAAGAGCCAAGAGGTCATGTTGCAGTTATATAGGACACTGGTCAGACCCCACTTGGAGTGCTGTGCTCATTTCTGTTTCCCTCACTACAGGAAGGATGTGGAAACCATAGAAAGGGAGCAGAGGAGATTTACAAGCATGTTGCCTGTTTTGCGGAGCAAGCCTTATGAGAATAGGTTGAGTGAACTCGGCTTTTTCTCCTTGGAGCGACGGAAGATGAGAAGTGACCTGGCAGAGATGTACAAGATGATGAGGCATTCATCGTGTGCTTCGTCAGAGTGTTTTCCCCAGGGCTGAAATGGCTAGCACGAGAGGGCACAGCGTTAAGGTGCTTGGAAGAAGGTGCAGAGGAGATGTCAGCGGTAAGTTTTTTACGCAGAGAGTGGTGAGAGTGAGGAATGGGCTGCGGGCGGCGGTGGTGGGGCGGATACAATAGGGTATTTTAAGATTCTCCTGGAGCGGTACATGGAGCTTAGAAGAACAAAGGAGTATGGACAACCCTAGATAATGTCTTTGATAAGGAAATGTTCGACACAGCTTTGTGGGCCGAAGGGCCTGTATTGTGCTGTAATTTTTTTTCTATGCTTCTTTTCTATGTTTTCTAGACGTTGAAGAAAGTGTAGTTTTGTGTGGGGATGGTGTGTGTGTGTGTGTGTGTGTGTGTCTGTGTGTGTGTGTGTGAGTGTGTGTGTGTGTGTGTGTGTGTGTGTGTGTGTGTGTGTGTGCGTGTGTGTGTGTGGCTGTGTGTGTGTGTGTGAGTGTGTGTGTGTGTGTGTCTGTGTGTGTGTGAGTGTGTGTGTGTGTGTGTGTGTGAGTGTGTGTGTGAGTGTGTGTGTGTGTGTGTGTCTGTCTGTGTGTGTGTGAGTGTGTGTGTGTGTGTGTGTGAGTGTGTGTGTGTGTGTGTGTGTGCGTGTGTGTGTGCGTGTGTGTGAGTGTGTGTGTGTGTGTGTGTGTGTGTGAGTGTGTGTGTGTGTGTGTGTGTGTGTCTGTCTGTGTGTGTGTGTGAGTGTGTGTGTGTGTGTGTGTGTGAGTGTGTGTGTGTGTGCGTGTGTGTGTGTGTGTGTGTGTGTGTGTGTGTGTGTGTGTGAGTGTGTGTGTGTGTGTGTGTGTGTGTGTGTGTGTGTGTGTGTGTGTGTGTGTTTATGCGGCTATGTGTGGATAACCCATTGTCTCTGCCTGACGCTGCCTGAATGAGCACTTTTCCATAGTTCACTTTATTCCCTTGGTTCAGTCCCTTCCCATCTGTGTCCACAAACTTAACATACTCTCGAACATGAGCAAATTTGCAGATGCTGGAAATTCAAGCAACACACTCAAAATGTTGGTGGAACACAGCAGGCCAGGCAGCAGCTATAGGGAGAAGCACTATCAACGTTTCGGGCCGAGTCCCTTCGTCAGGACTAACCGAAAGAAAATATAGTAAGAGATTTGAAGTAGGAGTGGCAGGGGGAAATGCGAAATGATAGGAGAAGACCGGAGTTGGAAAGGTGATTGGCAAAAGGGATACAGAGCTGGAGAAGGGAAAGGGTCATGGGACGGGAGGCCTAGAGAGAAATAAAGGGGGAGGGAAGCACCAGAGGGAGATGGAAAACTGGCAGAGTGATGGGCAGAGAGAGAACAAAAAGGGGAGGGGGAAAATAAATAAATCAGAGATGGGGTAAGGAGGGGAGGAAGGGCATTAACGGAAGTTAGAGAAGGCAATGTTCATGCCATCAGGTTGGAGGCTACCCAGACGGTATATAAGGTTCTTCCAAACTGAGTGTGGTTTCCTCTTGACAGTAGAGGAGGCCATGGATAGACATATCAGAATGGGAATGGGACGTGCAATTAAAATCTGTGGCCACTGAGAGATCCTGCTTTCTCGGGCGGACCGAGCGTAGGTGTTCAGCGAAACGGTCTCCCAGTCTGCGTCAGGTCTCACCAATATATAAAAGACCACACCGGGAGCACCGGGCGCAGTACACCACACCGCCTGACTCACAGGTGAATTGTGGCCTCACCTGGAAGGACTGTCTGGGGCCCGGAATGGTGGTGAGGGAGGAAGTATCAGGGCAGGTGTAGCACTTGTTCCGTTTACAAGGATAAGTGCCTGGAGGGAGATCGGTGGGAAGGGATGGGGGGGACGAGTGGACAAGGGTGTCGCCTAGGGAGCGATCCCTGTGGAATGCAGAAAGGCGGGGAGGGAAAGATGTGCTTGGTAGTGGGATCCCATTGGAGGTGGCGGAAGTTACGGAGAATTATACGTTGGACCTGGAGGCTGGTGGGGTGGTAGGTGAGGACAAGGAGAACCCTATCCCGAGTGGGGTGTCGGGCGGATGGGATGAGGGCAGATGTACGGGAAATGGGAGAGATGCGTTTGAGAGCAGAGTTGATGGAGGGAGAAGGGAAGCCCCTTTGTTTAAAAAATGAAAGAATGAAAAGCCTCATCCTGAGAGCAGATGCGGCGGGGACGGAGCAATTGTGAGAAGGGGATAGCATTTTTGCCAGAGACAGGGTGGGAAGAGGAATAGTCCAAGTAGCTGTGAAAGTCAGTGGACTTATTGTAGATTTCAGTAGATAAGCCGTCTACCAGAGATGGAGCCAGAAAGATCAAGAGAGTGCAGGGAGGTTTCGGAAATTTGACAAAGTTGACAAACCGATCAAAGGTGAAAGTGACAGTGAACCAGACAGAACATCGTGTAGCTGTACAGCTCAGT
The DNA here is from genome assembly GCF_048418815.1 of Hemitrygon akajei. Taxonomy (NCBI): domain Eukaryota; kingdom Metazoa; phylum Chordata; class Chondrichthyes; order Myliobatiformes; family Dasyatidae; genus Hemitrygon; species Hemitrygon akajei. Next base: position 14,969,507 of record NW_027331920.1, on the reverse strand, counting down.
ACATCGATAACACTGCACACAGGGGTGATGCTGAGAAAACACCACGGGAAGTAATAGAATCTAATTCGAACCAAAATGATCTCGGTGACAATGACCAGTAGATCCGCCGCTGCCATGGCCACCAGGTAGCGAGTGGTGCAGGTAGAGAGGCCGGATTTTCCCCGGGACAGGATCACAATCTCCACTAAATTCACTGGAGAGAGAGAGAGAGAACAGACAGGGGAATTACTGAACCCATTCTCCGGGAATTAACACGGAATCGGGTTTCAGCCAAAGCGCTGGAGAGCTGGAGTCTAAGAACAGCTGCTATTCTAACATCAGACACGGGTTTCTGAACTTCCTTCTTCAGCGTGGAGATAAAAAGTTCTGTGCGCAATCATCGGCGATAAAACAAGCTGTACGAACAACAGCGATCGGTGCTAATCCCGATTGCAGTCGCTGATGGAGCAGTTTTCACTGATTTAACCCTGAAAGACTAGATCTCAGTAAACTCAGCATCTGATCGGGACAAGAAGGGATACAGAGGGCAGAAGCACACACAAATTAGCGGCGGAATGCAGCAGGTCAGACAACATCCATGGAACTGAACGAACACTTCTTTCGTCCGAGTCCGTTCTTTAGTCAGAATCGGTGCCCCAATTTACGATGGGTCTCACAGAGAAAACAGGGAACAACTTCCTAACCTGAGGCTGAGTGGCTCCATTATTAGTATTAATTTTAAACACATTTCAATTGGATAACTCACGACGGTAAGTCCGTGGACACTGGCTCAGGTGATCAGATCCATTTATCGACAAACGGGCAGTGGGATCCGTCTGTGACAGACTCCACACGGAGATATGAAAGACAGGACCAGGGGTTCACTCCAATCAATCGCTCAGAAACTGTGAACTTTACATTGTAAACATCTCCCAGTCACACCTTTCCGGAGATCTCCCTGTTCCCAGCACTGGGACCAATCTGAACCAAGTACTATTCAAACATCCCAGATTTACCTTCCCAGAGAGTTGCCTCCAGCACTGGGACAGCTCTGGACAAACTTCCATTAAAACTTCCCAGTCACACCTGTCCCCATCAGTGGGACAACTCCGGGCAAGGTGTCTTTAAAACCCTCACAGTCACACCTACACGGAGAGCTGTCTGTCTCCAGCATTGGGACAAATCTGGAAAAAATCCCACGGAAACACTTCCAATCAGCCATTCCTGCAGAACTGCTCGCTCCCAGCACTGAGATAAATCTGGAAAAAATCCCACTGAAACACTTTCAATCAGCCGTTCCTGGAGAACTGCTCGCTCCCAGCACAGATAAATCTGGAAAAAATCCCACTGAAACACTTCCAATCAGCCGTTCCTGGAGAACTGCTCGGTCCCAGCACTGAGATAAATCTGGACAATTTGTCATAAGGCAAGAATAACGTTCGAGTCGATTTCGTGAGTTGGAGGACAGACAGATGATTTGTCTTCTTTGCTGTTGAATATGAAAAATCAGAATGTTAAATTGACAAGATCGATATCTCTGACGGATGTCTGTACAATGATCATCAAGTTGAAACTTATAAAATGATCATTATAGGTTCACACAGTCAAGAAGGGCCGAACGGCCTGTTTTTGGGCTGTAAACAATCTTTGGTTCAATAAATTGCTATGCCCACTCACCAGGAATACCAATAACGGCAATGAACACGTACAATCTTTTCTCCACACTATTGTACCTGTCCAACATTGTAGACATTTTCTCTGTCCAGTGATCTGTTCCCCTGTGCTGCAGGCGATGGCTCGGAATGAAATGTTGAGGCAGCACATACCTGGGGTTTTTAATACCATTTAGCAAATCCAAAGGGACAGATTTCAACAGATTTAAAAATAAAAGTTTTTCAATTATTAACAACCGATTACATCAGACAGATGCAATCCCCGAGGTGACAGATGGTGATTAAATTTAGACCATTTGAGGGACCATTCACCAACAAAGGTGACTGAACCTTCCGAGGTGTCTTATCAATTACATCTGCATTCACTTTAGATATGTACTTCAAAGTATCCATTTGTCAAACAAATTGAAGTAAATTGTACTATTGTTTCTTGTGAAAATGGATTGGATCACCTACTGTTACCATCAAACTACATTTGATGTAGTTTGTTTTAGGAACACTCAACCAACAGTGTCCCCATGAAAAAGTCCGTTGGTGGTGTTGCCTAAACACTTTCATATCCACGAAATAAAGTCCATACCCTTTACTACAATTCGGGCCCTCAAGTCCCAACAAACATATTGTAAATTTTTCCTGCACTTTTTCAATTTCATTGATATTTTTTCCTGCAGGCAGGTAACGAAAACTGCACACAATACTCCAAATTAGCAATACTCAGCAACTTCTTATAACATTTCAACATAACATCCCACCTCCAGTACTCAATATAATGTTTATGAAGGCCAAAGTGCCAAGAGCTGTCTTTTCGACCAGATCTACCTGTGACATCACTTCTAACTAATTATTAATCTGTGTTCCCAGATCTCTTTGTCCTTCCGCACTTCTCGGGGCCCCACTGCTCACTGTGCCTTGGTGTACCTCCAGATCTGTGCGCACAATCAACCCCTCTAACACTCCCACCTGGAAATTACATCGCCTCAGAGTAAGAATCATTCCACAAAATGCCGGTCTGAACCATAAAACAATAGCAAGAACAAAGTACATTTACTTCTAAAGTATTTATAAATGAAGCCACTTTGAGACTCATCACAACCACAAATCCACCGAAAGCCCCACATCAGTGTGACCCCCCATATTCGGTGAAACACCCGCGAAATCTATGCAAATATACAAGACCAAACCCCTTAGCTTCTGATTGGTTAAGTGGAAGGTCTCTGTCCACAGTTGTACTGTTACCCCGAGGTTTTGCAGTAAACAGTCAACCCATTCATACCCCTCAACACCTCTATCTGCAGGACCTAGAAGAGGCAGAAATGTAACCCAATACTTGTATCTCAAATAATGTGTGATGAGTTTTCAAACGGTAAATCTGACCGAGTGCGAGAATGACCTGTCTTAAGACTCTCCAAAACAAAAAAGGAATCTGGACTATTTACAACGTTACATTGACCAATGTCCTCACACACTGTAAACCTGATGCGAACCAGCTCTGCTCTGCATCCTGATAAATGGTTGGTAGGACGTTTCTTTATCGTTACCTATAATTCGGGTACAAAAAACTGTCACAGTAACATTCTCCGTTAAATTATATTTTCATCCTTCTGTAAAAATGGTTAATATATCACAACAGATTTCCTTCTTACACTGATGAATTAACAGATTATCAGGCACAACAGAATCCTTTCACTGTATTAGATGGTATATACTAAAATCAACTGAAGGCGCCTGTGAGACATATTACATAATTCAACGAACCATTATTCCAAGCGTGACAAGGACCTGGACAATGGACTGTCAGGTGTGGCGACATCTGAAGGATTCCATACGGGACTGTTTCTTTACAGAGAGGGAGAGAGAGAGGGAGGGGAGAGAGAGAGAGAGAGGAGAGAGAGAGAGAGAGAGAGAGAGAGAGAGAGAGAGAGAGAGAGAGAGAGAGAGAGAGAGAGAGAGAGAGAGAGGAGAGAGAGAGAGAGAGAGAGAGAGAGAGAGAGAGAGAGAGAGAGAGGGCAACAAAAGCCTGTGAGTTGCCATAGAAACGGCAAGGCGGAACTATATGATGGACAGCTGGTGTTCAGCAGATGTGGAATATATACAAGGTCAACTGGCTTTGTAATCTGACACACACCGGACACACCAGAGACAAGGAAGACACTGACAGTGGTTGAGCCTTGTGTGCCGACGGCAAAGATGGGGTGTTTGTTCACAGTGTGGAGAAAGGAGTGGCCGGTGGAAAGCTATCGGTGTGTTTAACCCTTGCCTGGGTTCATAGCGGTACCACGTGACAACGGCATCCTCGTTTGTGTGGTCACAGTCGGTGACTTTAATAAGTTTCGTGAGCAGCAGGACGACGTGGAAGCTTCGACGGCATCGGCACGGAAGACAAAACACCTCGCTCTCACTCTCCCTTCAAACTACTCAATTCAATATCCAGAACTGAACTGATTGCGTACTTATACCGTCGTAAGACTAGTATAAGACATTTACCACTAAGACATTTCACCACCTAAGCTCAAAGAGGTTTGTGAACTTTATTTACCCACGTATATGTGCATATACTCTGCTACCCTGTTTGCCCTATCTTGTTTTATATTACTTTATCACGTAATTACTAATAAAATAGAGTTTGTAACCAAAGACTCAGACTCCAGGTGTGTCCATTTCTGTTGGTCCTTTTTAACCCGTTACGGGCTACGTAACAAAATTGGGGGCTCGTTTACCGAGGCTCAGATTCAGCTTCAGTTAGCAAAATGAAGTATGAGTATGAGTTGCGAGTAAAACTGCTCGGGGCTGAGGATGCGGAATAACAGAGACAGTTCGAGAGAGAGATGTGGCAGTTGGGAGGTCCAGTGTTGGACTCTGGTGATTTTTTCAGCTTGAAATAGCTGGGCTTGATTCAGGTTTGGAAGCACCTGTGAAATCCCAGGGTGCTGAACCTTGTGTTGAAACTCAGCTAAGGTCTGAGGTGTCTGCCTCGGTTGAAAACGAATGCAGTCCTTTTGTGTCAGATGGACTTGGTTCAGTGAGTAAGGGGTTAACCTAATACGAGTGGAAATTGAGGATTCTCGGTCACTTGCGTTAGACGGTTTTCTAAAAGTTGGTGATGAGATGAAAGCTGGTTGAAGTAAATGTTATTGAAAATATTGAGAAGGATGCTGTTTCTGGACTTTTGAATAAAGAACTTGCGAAATTTGGACTGGTTTCGTGACATTTGACCCTGCTTTCATTACAATGGCCTGTTGAAGTATGTACCAGTTTGTTAAATTTTGTTTTAACGTTTGTATGTAAACACCTTCAAGGTTTTGGAGTTGCTTTTCACGATTGTGATGTGCAGAAAAAGGGTCGTTTTGGTTTTGAGAGACCACCTGTATGGGTTACTATGGAGACAGAGTAAAATTTGATCTGCAGTGCAGCTAACAAGCAACCCTGTTGCTGACGACTCACACAGGGATGCTGATGTTTAACCCACATGCGCAGTAACCCGAAGCATGTCTAAAAAGGCTGCTGATTCAGACAGTTCGGGGCAGCGCGATTCTCAGACCCATGATAGCAAAAACAAGAGTTCAAATCACGAGGATTTGTCAGAGACTTTTCTATCTTCCATGTTACAGCAGGATTTGGGTAGTAAGGAGGATGAGAAAGGTTCATCCCTTTTCAGAGATGAATTCATTGTACAACAAAGCCGAGCTTCTGAAATTGTTGTGTTAAAGGAGACAGCTCTCACAGAAGAGGAGGTTCAGAAAGAGTCAGTAGGATATTATCTTAAGGATGGGGTGTTAATGAGGAAGTGGGAACCACCTACTGTGCCTGCGAGTGAGGATTGGGCCACTGAACATCAAGTTGTGGACCCGAAAGTTTTACAGGGCTGAGATTTTATACATGGCTCATCGTATATCTTTAGCTGGACACTTTGGAGTGAGAAAGGCAGTGAAATGGATTATGAAAGAATTCTACTGGCCTAATCTAAGAAAGGATGTTGTGAATTTTTGCAGGACTTGCCATACCTGTCAAGTTGTGGGGAAACCTAATCAGGTTATTCAAGTAGCACAACTTAAACCAATACCTGTTTTTGGTGAACGTTTTTCTAGGGTCATAGTGGACTGAGTTGGTCCATTGCCAAAGAGTGCAGCTGGCTATGAGTATCTGTTAACAATCATGTGTGCTGCGTCTAGGTTCCCTGAAGCGGGGTCTCTCAGACACATCAGGGCCAAGACTGTGGAAAAAGCACTTATCAAGTTTTTCACACTGGTAGGTCTACCTAAAGAAATCCAATCTCACCAGGGTAGTAACCTTACTTCGAGAACATTCCAGGGACTTGTCACGGTCCCTTCCGGCAATCGCCCACCTGGCTATTTTCCTCAGGAATTGGGCCTCAATCACCTCGTTTAGCTCCCAGTCATTCCCAGGTTCCATTAACTACAAACACCTGCTGTCCATCAGCAAATGCAGTATAAAAACCCTGTGACCACAACAAGGAGTTGCCAGATCGTTGGTCGACCCGTGTTTGAGTAACCTCGTTCCATGGTTCTTAGGACTATCAGTTTTAAGACCGGCATCGTTCATGAAATCTTGACTAAAACCAGGACTCCGGGTAAAGACTCCCTTGGCACCAATTCCGCGCCCGTGTTCAGCACTTGGGTTCATTCCACCGCCACATCCTTGCAACAGAGCGAACTGGCCACGATGAACCCAGCGGACACGTTCCCGTACAACAGGCCCTGGCCAGCCAGGGTTACCTATTGGGCGCCCACGACCAACTACTTCGGGAGATCACGGAAAACCTTCGGACACTGACCACGAATGTGCAGAAGGTCAGTGAACAAGTGGACCGGGTCTCCGCTTCTTTTTCTCCGTCCCCTCCAAGAACGCCGGCTACCCAAACCGCAGTGCTCGGGATGGCTTCGCCCCCGGAATCAGCGACACCATCCCCTCGAGAGCCGTATGTACCCGATCCTGAACCCTACACCGGGGACCTGGGTAGGTGTCCGGCCTTCCTGTTACAATGCTCCCTAGTCTGTGAGCTGCAGCCACGTACCTACACTTCCGGTAAATCTAAGATTGCGTACATCATGGGGCTGCTACGAGGGGATGCCTTGGCCTGGGCAACCGCGATATGGGATAACCGACCAGAGGTTTGTTCCTCCTACTCCTCCTTTGTCGCGGAAATGAGGAAAGTCTTCGAACAATCCATTCGCGGAAAGGACGCCGCGAAACGGTTGCTCACTCTTCGTCAGGCTTCAGGAAGTGTGGCCGGGTATTCCATTGAGTTCCGGACCGTAGCCAAAGACTCCGGGAGGAATGACGGGGTCCTACGGGAGGCGTTTCGACAGGCCCTCTCGGACCAGATAAAGGATGAGTTGGCCGCGGGGGACGACACGGACTGTCTGGACTCTCAGATCTCGCCAGCCATTCGATTAGATTATCGACTTCAGGTGCGTCTGAGAGAGAGAGCCAGTTGCCCGCTCCTCGGGGAAGCCCACGGTTCACCTAACCAGTCACAACCAGCCTCCCTTACCCAGCCGCTCCCAGTGTGGCTCCTGCCACGACCGTCCTCACCCCCCTGGTGGAGGAACCGGTGAAGCTGGGACGGAACCGTCTCTCCCCGGCCGAACGAACTCGGAGGTGGAGAGCTTGGGATTGCTACTATTGTGGCCAGCCAGGACATCTCCGGGATCCCTGCCCTCAAGCGTCCGAAAGGGAGGGCATCAGTGAAAAAGGTTGTCCTGCTGAGCCGGACGATACTCCCTTCAGCCCCCAGACTCGGATGCTGATCCTGGCTCCCGTGAATTACCAACGACAGTCTCTGTCCCTGTCCGCTTTGGTGGATTCCGGTGCCGCAGGCAATCTGCTGGACGAAGACATAGCCTCCCAGGCTGGAATACCTCCCGGGCCGCTAACTACCCCGTTGGAGGCCCGGGCCCTGGACGGAAAACTGCTGGCTCGGGAGACCCACTGTACGCCGCCCCTGACCTTGATCCATGTCCGTCAAGTCCTCCAGAGACTATGGGAAAACCAATTATTTGTGAAGGCCGAAAAATGTGAGTTCCACGTTCCTTCGGTCAGCTTCCTGGGTTATATCATCGATAGCGGGCAGGTGAGAGCAGACCCCATGAAGATCCGGGCAGTGGAAAAATGGCCTAGGCCCACGACCCGCAAACAACTTCAACGATTCCTGGGGTTTGCGAATTTCTACCGCCGATTTATCAGAGACTGCAGTCGAGTGGCGGCCCCCCTTACCCGGAGTACCTCGCCTACTACCCCCTACTGTTGGGAATCCGAGCCGACTCGGCATTCACCGACCTAAAGAGGCGTTTCACCACCACTCTCATTCTGGTCCATCCGGACCCAGCCCGTCAATTCATTGTCGAGGTGGACGCCTCAGACTCCGGGATAGGAGCAGTCCTGTCCCAACGATCAAGTTCGGACGAAACGCTTCACCCCTGAGCCTTCTATTCTCGCCGACTGTCCCCCGCCGAGCAAAATTACGACGTGGGGAATCGGGAACTCCTGGACGTCAAACTAGCGTTGGATGAATGGAGGCAATGGCTGGAGGGGGCAGAACAACCGTTTGTGGTATGGACTGATCATAAAAATCTAGGGTATATTCAGACCGCCAAACGTTTGAACTCCCGCCAGGCCTCTTGGTCATTATTTTATGGACCGTTAAAGTTTTCCCGCAAGAACGGGAAGCCGGACGCGCCGTCCCGGCAATACGACTCCAAGAAGGACACTTCCAGCCCAGAGGCTGTCCTCCCACCACCCTGCGTGGTTGCCACCCTCACTTGGGAGATGGATTCCAAAGTAAAAGAAGCCCAACGGGATGACCCCGACACCGGCAATAGGCCCATCGATCGCCTGTATGTGCCCGTTTCCGTCAGGTCCCAGGTTCTCCAATGGGGCACAAGTCGCGGTTCGCCTGCCACCCCGGGAGTGATCGGACCCTAACCCTGCTGAAAAAGCCCTTTTGGCGGCCGTCCATGGAGGCGGATCCCCGTTCCTATGTCTCGGCATGTTCCATCTGTGCCCGGGGAGAAGCCTCTCAACCTCTCCGTCCTCTCCCTGGTCGTCCCTGGTCACACATCGCCCGAGACGTCGTCCCCGGTCCACCCCCTTCACACCCCCGGACTCACCGAGGCAGACCGTTCCCCCAAGGCGGTGCGCTTCGTTGTCCTTCCTAAACTCCCTTCCTCTCAAGAACCCGCAGATCCTCTCGTCCGTCCTCCCCCTCCACGGAATCCCCGCGGACATCGTCTCCGATCGAGGTCCCCAGTTCGTCTCACAGGTATGGGCCTTCTGTCAAGCCTCAGGTGCATCGGTCCGCCTGTCATCCGGCTTCCACCCCCAGACGAACGGGCAGGCGGTGTGTAACGGCAAACAACCCGTCGACCTGGAGCGGCCACACACACACACACACACACACACACACACACACACACACACACACACACACACACACACACACACACACGAAAACACACACACACACACACACACACACACACACACACACACACACACACACACACACGGAAACACACACACACACGAAAACACACACACACACACACACACACACACACACACGGAAACACACACACACACGAAAACACACACACACACACACACACACACACACACACACACACACACACACACACACACACACACACACACACACACACACACACACACACACACACACACACACCAAAACATGCTTCTGGATCGAGTAGGATTTTTCATTAAGAAACGGTTGAACAGATGCTATTTCATGGGGTGACTTTAATTTATTCGCAGTATTGTGTTTCATTACGTATATACAGAGCGAATGCGCCTTTAAGTTGGAGTGTCTTAATTTTGACTTTCATTAAAGGAGATAGTGGAGTCTGGTGTCTACATTGGGTTAGAAAATGAGTATCTGACTCGACCCGCGCCGTCTTGTGGGAATGTCTGACAGTGAAGTTGGTGAGCGGAATGGGAATAGATGGACATATCCACAGACGAATGTGCGGGCTGCGTTCCGGAGGTATTCTTTGTCTGGCATCTGGCGGGAAAAATGAGTACTAACTCTTTTGGACGGTGCTTTGCCCCTCACCGCACACACACTATCTTAACGTCCCGGACTACCGGCTGATGGGACAATCCGCCCGGGAATAACACCCGGGAGATCAGGCGATGAATCTGAGGAGCTGGAGCCCGGACTGGAGACTCTGCCGCCGCCTCTGGCGACTACTCAGGATGCGGCGCCGTTAATCAACTGAAGCATCGAAGTGACGGGATATTTCACCGCGCAGATCGCCTGCTCCCTGAATTTCGACTGAGTCACCGCGTAAATAAATGTGTTTGTGCAGCAGCTGAAATCCATCAGGAAAAACCCGACGTACTGAAAGATCCTTTCAGAATCATTGAAATCGCGTCCTTTTCCAGAGACCTGATAATATATGAAATTTACAACCTGTGTCATCCACAGGAGGATGAAGCTGCCGGAGACGGTGAAGAGTAAAATCACAAACCTCCTCCTGCTCTCCATCTCCGGGTCACTGCGGTTCTCCCCCTTGCTCTGACCCTTCAGCCCCTTACGGACCCGACTGGCCACTAAAATGTGTTTGACTGTCAGAGCGTTGAGCAGCAGGATCCCAGCGAAAGGAAGGAACGAAGTTAAGACCGTATCCAGCCAGTCATATCCCACCCACCAGGGGTCAGTGAAATAATGGTCCTTGGTAATACAGAGCCACGGTACATTGTCGATGATCACTCTGGGTTCCCGTACAAAGTATCGGGGAACGTTTCTCAGACACGACAGTACGCCGATTGTTGTTAGAATCACAGCCGCAGTTTTCCCGGTGCAATATTTTGCTTTCAGCTTCTGACAGCAAATGGCGACAAACCGGTCAAAGGTGAAAGTGACGGTGAACCAGACAGAACAGTGTGTGGCTGAGTACATCAGTACATCGATAACGCTGCACACAGGGGTGATGCCCAGAAAACTCCACCGGAAGTAAAACACTCTGATTCGAATCAAAATGACGCTGGTGACAACGGTCAGAAGATCCGCCGCTGCCATGGCCACCAGGTAGCGAGTGGTGCAGGTAGAGAGGCCGCACTTTCCCCGGGACAGGATCACAATCGCCATTACATTCACTGGAGAGAGAGAGCCGGCATTGGGCATTACTGAAAACATTCTCCGGGAATTAACACGGGATCGGGCTTTCGCTAAATCTCGGGAGTGCTAGTGCCTGTAAACGGCTGCTAATCTAACACCAGAAATGGGTCGCACTGTCTCTGACCTGTCTTCTTCAGTGTGGAGATAAGACGATGTGTGGGGAATCGTTGGCGATACAAACTATCTGCATGAACAACAACGATCGGTGCTGATCCCCATTCCAGTCGCTGATGGGGCCGGTTTCAGTGAATTAACTGTGACTGACCAGGACTCTGGAAAGTCAGCATCTGATGATGCCGAGAAGGGATACAGAGAGTAGCAACACACACAAAACTGGAGGAAAAAATTGAATCATCTTTCGTTTCGGGTCGAGACCCTCCTTCAGGACGAAGCGCTGCCCCGATTTATGACGGGTTTCAGAGGGAAAGAGGGAACAATTTAGTGACCTGTGACTGAGTTGCTCCGTTAATGGATTAAGATTAATTCTGCAGCGCAGTTTAATTCGATAATACACGGCAGCAGATTCGTGAACACAGGTTCAGGTGATCAGCCCCAATAATTGACCAACAGACAGTGGGATCGGACTGTGTCAGACTCCACAGGGAGACGTGAAGCGCAGGACTAGGGTTTCCCGCTGATCAATAACTTAGGAAAAGTGTACTTGAGAATGAAAACATCTCCCAGTCACAACTTCCCGGAGAGATCCCTGGCCCCAGCACTGGGACATCTCTGGACAAGGAGTCATTCAAGGCAAGAACAGAGTTCTCTTCGTTCCCGTGAGTTAGAGGAGAAACATAGACTTAGTTCCACTTGTTAATAAATACGAAAATTCAGATTGTGACATTAACAGGATCGATATCTCTGCAGGATATTTGTGTAAGGATGATCAGTTCGTAAGCTTGTAACATTATCTTAAACAGTTTCACACCGATATCTCTGATGGATATTTGTACAATGATGATCAGGTTGTCAGCTTGTGAAATTATCTTCAACAGGTGCAAAGCGGTTGAAACACAGAAATAACGAACATGAAATGCTCTGCTCACTCACCAGGAACTCCAATGACGGCAATGAACATTTACAATATTTTCACCACATTGATATAACTATCGAACATTGCAGACATTTTCTCTGGCCGGTGATTTGTCTCTTTGTGCGACAGGCGATCTCTCGGAATGAAATGTTAAGGGAGAACATGCCTGGGGTTTTTAAAGCCATTTTGCAATTCTACAGGGACAGATTTCAACACGTTGAAAAATAAAGGTTTTTAAATTATTTACAAACGAATTACGTCAGACAGATGAAATTAATGAATAATATTTCGATCATTTGTGGGAGTTAGTGTGTTACAAGTAAGGTGACTGAACCGTCCGAGGTGTCTTATCAATTAAATATGCTTCCACTGTAAATATGTACTTCAAAAGAACCAGTTGTCTGACAGAGAATATTGAAGTAAATTTCACTGTGCCTGTGAAATTGTACTGAATCACCTACTGTTACCATTCTCCTCAAGAGTATAAACTCTTGATGTAGTTTGTGCTTGTGGGACTCCACTGAGAGGCCTCGAAGAAAATGTCTGTTTGTGTTGATGAATAAACACAATTTCGTATCCACTAAATCCTCCAATTGCTTCAGTGACTTAGTCACAAGCAAATCAATTGGGGGCTCATCCAGGACCCATCCCTAACCCGAACACATGCCATGAAATTGAGCAGTCCAGAGGGGTGGAGGGGTATGTTTTAATCATGTCACTCCGTAGGTGTCACAGAACATGGTACGAAAGTGTGTGTGTGTGTGTGTGTGTGTGTGTGTGTGTGTGTGTGTGTGTGTGTGTGTGTGTGTGTGTGTGTGTGTGTGTGTGTGTTGTGCGTGTGTATCTTTCTGTCTGTCTATGAGTGTTAGTGTGCGTCAGTGTGTTTCTGTGTCTGTGTCTCTGCTTGTCCCTGCCTGACTCTCCGCGTGCCCGTGCACCTCCAATTCAGTTTATCCCCCTTGGTACAGCCCCTTCCCATCTGTCTCCGCAATGCAGATGTTCTCGAACTCTCATCTCAAACGCTTGACAAATGGCTGCTGAATCGTAACAAAGTAAGAACAGAGGCCAAATTTCAAATTGTATTTATTATCAATGTATGTGGAAATAAAACAAACTTGAGACTTGTCACAGCTCAATTTCAGCAGTCACCCCCACATGCACATTATATTTTCCACGAGCAAAAATCATTTCACAAAATACTTAGCTCCATTTAAAAAACAACAAGAACAGAGGACAAAATTCACATTTAATTTATTAATATTTCATTAAAAACGGAACAACCTTGAGATCTGACACACCTCCAAATCCACCGGCTCCCCCAAGCCAGTGCTCACCCCCGAATCCGCCAACACCCCCAACTCTGTGCAAATCAGTGTGCACCCACAAATCTGTGCTCACTGGCAAAAACTCATTCAACACTCAAATCAGTGTTCACCCCAAAATCAACCGACCCCCGAAAATTCCAGTGCACTCGCACATTCACTGACTTACCCCTAAATCTGTGCATATCCTCAAAGCAACATTTACCACCAAATCCGTATGCACCCCGGGATTCACCGATAAGTCCCGCAAATCCATGCGCACCCCAAATCCGTGCACACACCTACACATTACACTATCACAGAGCAGGATTCACTTCAACTACTTTACAAAATAGCTGCGTCCACCTTAAAAGTAGCAAGAACAAAGTTTAAATTGCAAACACTCGCCCACATTCATATACTTCGTTTTATCATTGACATCCCCTTAAATCTTCCCACCTCATCAAACTTATCTGTATCCCTTCATCAGTGGGTTTCTCAAACCCACCGACCCCCATATTCGCTGACAAACCCCTATGACTGCTCATATCCACAAATCCCTGTGCGCCCCCATATTCACCAAAGCATCCCTATGTCAGAGTAATCCTCAAATATGTGTGCACCCCCAAATCCGAGCCCACTCCGAATCCACAGATACCCCCAAATCCACCGACAATTCCAGATCTGTGCGCACCCCAAACCTGCTGACGCTCCCACATGCAAGTTTGATTATCTCAGAGCAAGAATCATTTCAAGCAGTTCTCAAAAATAGCAAGAACAGAGGTCACGGTTCAAATTGCATTTATTATTAAAGTTTGTATCAATGAATCAAATTTGACAAACTCCGAATCCACCGGGATTCCCAAATCTGCGCTAATCTGCAAATCTGTGTGTTCTCCCCAAACTCTGCACACCCGCAAAGCCGCATGAACCACAACTCAGTGTTCGCTCACAAATCAGTGAATCCCCAAATCCATGAGCTCCCCCAAACCTGCCGACACTCCCAAATCCACCTACATACCCAAATCCGTGCGCACCCCCAACCTGCCAACACCCCGAAATCCACCCACATACCCAGATCCGTGCGCACCCCAAACCTGCCGACACTCCCAAATCCACCTACATACCCAGCCAGATCCGTGCGCACCCCAAACCTGCCGACACTCCCAAATCCACCCACATACCCAGATCCGTGCGCACCCCAAACCTGCCGACACTCCCAAATCCACTGCATACCCAGATCCGTGCGCACCCCAAACCTGCCGACACTCCCAAATCCACCTACATACCCAGATCCGTGCGCACCCCAAACCTGCCGACACTCCGAAATCCACCCACATACCCAGATCCGTGCGCACCCCAAACCTGCGACACTCCCAGAGCAAGAATCATTTCAAACAAATCACAAAATAGCTGTCTCCACCTTAAAACAAATCGCAAGAACACGGTTCAAAGTTCAAAGTTTATTTGTTATTAAATGAAACATTATTGAGAATGATCACATCCCGAAATCCAAGGTCATCCCAATCTGTGTGCATCCTCAACTCCGCCGACACACCCAATTCTGTGCGGTGCCTCAGATAGATTTGCACTCCCAAATCCCTTTGCACCCTCACACGCCCAAAACTGTGTGCACCCCGAAATTCACTGACACTCCGAAATCAGTATTCGCCAGCATGCCCTGAAATCAGCAAATCAATGTGCAGCCCCATTTCCATGTGTACCCCCAAACCCGCTGAAATCGTCACAGATACATCAGAGCTTTTGAGAGCAAAATTCATTTTAAACAGTACTCGAAATAGCTGCCTCCATGTTAAAAAAGTTCAAAGTTCATAATATGTTCATTATTAATGTTTCTATGAGTTTTATATAAGCTCCCGTGCGTGTCTTTGTGTCAGAGAGTAGCTAGCAGACAACGTTGGCGCTTTGTAGTGACGGCGACTGAGAACACTTGGCTGGGACAACAGAGGGATGTGTGTACACTGGTTCGGGGAACTATATAGCATTGCATTGCTTGTAAGGGATACAGTAATATCATGGGCTTAACTCTGAGGAGGTTGAACAGGGAATGAACGATGAACCTTTAAGGAGCGTCTGATGGTTCTGGGCAAAATAATGAGGGAAAAATCAGTTTGAAACCTATCGAATTTTGAATGCACACGGAACGGGACGCAGTGAAGACCCGGGGAGGCAGGAGTGATTCGGCGACTGATCTTGCTTTACGGATGTGCTAAGATGTAGGGCTATAGATGTGAAGGGTGGGTGCACAGGAATTGTGAGGTGTCCGTTGCTTTCGGGGTGCACACTGATTTAAGGATTGCATGCGCGTTTACCAGTGAGCACAGATTTGTGGGATCACACTGATTTGCACAGAGATGGGTGTGTTGGCGGATTCAGGGGTGCACACTGACTTGTGGGAGAAGTTGGATTTCGAGGAGTATCGAATCTCAAAGTTGTTCCGTTTATACAGACTTCAATAATAAATGCAATATGATCTTTGACTTCTGTTCTTGCTTTTGTAAATTGGAGATAGCCGATTTGTGAACTATTTGAAAATATTCTTGCTCTGTGCATGTGGGGGTGTCTGCTGATCCGGACAGGTGACGAGTATCGAGGCTGATTCATTTTCACATAAAATAATAATAAATGCAATTTGAATTTTGACCTCTGTTTTTAATCATTGGGCAGAATGGCCTATTTCTGTGCTAAATCTTTTGGTGTTATGGTCTTATAACAGATTCCTGAGCCACAACACTGATGACCGTCTTCCAAGCAGAATATGACCCGTCGACAACCACTATTTGCCTTCTGTGGACAAGCCAGTTCTGGATCCACAAAGCAATGTCCCCTTGGATCCCATGCCTCCTTACTTTCACAATAAACCTTGCATAGAGTACATTATCAAATGCCTAAGGAGATTAAATTAAGGGCATGATCCAGGGGAATAAACTGAATTGGAGACGGACAACTGTCCACACAGTCCCATCACACAATTCCGGCGTCAGACACTGTGTGAATCTACCTCAACACCTTCCCATCACACACTCCCAGGGTCAGACACTGAGTGAATCTACCTCCGCACCGTCCCATCAAACAGTCCCGGGGTCAGACACAGAGTGAATCTCGCTCCTCACCGTACTGTCACACAATCAGTGGGTCAGACACAGAGTGAATCTCCATCCACACCGTCCCATCACAAACTCCTGGGGTCAGACACAGAGTGCATCTCCCTCCCCATCGTCCCATCAAAGACGGCTGGGGTCAGACACAGAGTAAATCACCATTCACACCTTCCCATCACATATTCCCGTGCTCAGACACTGAGTGAATCTACCTCCACACCGTCCCATCACACACTCCCGGTGTCAGACAAAGTGTGAATCTCGCTCCTCACCGTACCATATCACAATCGCTGGGTCAGACACGGAGTGAATCTCCATCCACACCGTCACATCACACACTCAAGGGGTCAGACACTGAGTGAATCTACCTTCACAATCTCCCATCGCAAACTCCCGGGATCAGAAACAGAGTGAATCTCCCTCCACACCGTCCCATCACACACTCCAGGGGTCAGACACTGAGTGAATCTACCTCCACACCGTCTCATCACAAACTCCCGAGGTCAGACACAGAGTGAATCTCATTCCACACCGCCACATCACACACTCCCGGGTTCAGACACAGATTGAATCACACTCCTCACAGTCCCATCAGACACTCCACGTGTCAGAGACAGAGTGAGTCTCCCTCTACGCCGTCCCATAAAACACTACCGGGTCCAAACACAGAGAGAATCTCGATCATTACCTTCCGATCACACACACCCGGGGTCCGACAAAGATTGAAACACCGAACTCACCTTCCATTCACACAGTCCCGGTGTCACACACTGTCTGAATCTCCCTCCACACCGTCCCATGACAGAATCACGGGGTCAGACACTGAGTGAATCTACCTCCACACCGTCCCATCACAAACTCCCGGGGTCAGAGACAGAGTGACTCTCGCTCCTCACTGTACCATCTCACAATCCGGGGGTCAGACACAGAGTGAATTTCCATCCACACCGTCACATCACAAACTCCCGAGGATAGACACAGAGAGAATCTCATTCCACACCGCCACATCACACACACCCGGGGTCAGACACAGAATGAATCTCCATCCACACCGTCACATCACACACTCCCGGGGTCAGGCACTGTGTGAATCTACCTCCACACCGTCCCATCACACACTCCCGTGGTCAGGCACAAAGTGAATCTCCCTCCACACCGTCCCATCACACACTCCCGGGTTCAGACACAGAATGAATCTCAATCCACACAGAGCCATCACACATTTCCGGGGTCAGACACTGAGTGAATCTACTTGCACAACGTCCCATAACACAATCCCGGGGTCAGAGACTGAGTGAATCTCCGTCCACACCGGCCCATCTGACAATCCCGTGGTCAGACACAGAGTGAATCTCTATTCACACCGTCACATCACAAACTCCCGTGGTCAGACATAAAATGAAGCTCCCTCCACACGGTCCCATGACAAACTCCCGGGGTCAGACACTCAGTGAATCTCCCTCCACACCGTCCTATCACCAACTCCCGGGGTCAGGCACAGTGTGAATCTAGCTTCATACAATACCATCACAAACTCCCGGGGTCAGACTCAGAGTGACTCTACATCCATACGATCCCATCACACACTCTTGGGGGTCAGAGAGAGAGCGGAGCTCCCTCCACACGGTCCCAGCACTCACTACGTTGGTCAGACAGAGAGGGAATCTCATCCACGCCATCCCATGACAAACTCAGGGGGTCATACACTGAGTGAATCAGACTCCGCACCGTCCCATCACAAACACCCGGTGTCAGGGACAGAGTGAGTCTGCCTCGACACCTTCCCATCACACACTCCCGGGGTCCGACAAAGAGTGAAACACCGACCACACCTTCCATTCACACTGTCCCGGTGTCACACCCAGAGGGAATCTCCCTCCATACGGTCCAATCACACACTCCGGTGGTCAGACACAATGTGAATCTCCCTCTACACCGTCCCATCACAGAGTCACGGGGTCAGACACAAAATGAATCTACCTTCATGCAATACGATCACAGACTCCCGGGGTGAGACACACAGTGAATCTCCCTCTACACCGTCCCATCACAAACTCCCGGGGTCAGACACGGAGTGAATCTCCCTACATACGGTCCCATCGCACACTACGATGCCAGAAAGTGAGTGAATCTCCATCCACGCGGTCCCATCACAATCTCCCCGGGGTCAGACACTGAGTGAACCTCGCTCCTCACCGTACTGTCACACAATCAGTGGGTCAGACACACAGTGAATCTCCATCCACACCGTCCCATCACAAACTCCTGGGGTCAGACACAGAGTGAATCTCCATCCCCATCGTCCCATCAAAGACGGCTGGGGGCAGACACAGAGTAAGTCACCATTCACACCTTCCCATCACACATTCCCGGGCTCAGACACTGAGTGAATCTACCTCCACACCGTCCCATCACAAACTCCCGGGATCAGAGACAGAGTGAATCTCACTCCACTCCATCCCATCACACACTGCCGGTGTCAGACAAAGTGTGAATCTCGCTGCTCACTGTACCATCTCACAATCCGTTGGTCAAACACGGAGTGAATCTCCATCCACACCGTCACATCACAAACTCCCGTGGTCAGGCACAGAGTGAATATCCATCCGCACCGTCCCATCACACACTCCCGGGGTCAGACACTGAGTGAATCTACCTCCACATCGTCGCATCACAAACTGCCGGGGTCAGAGTCAGAGTGAATCTCGCTCCTCACCGTACCATATCACAATCCGTGAGACAGACACAGAGTGAATTTCCATCCACACCGTCACATCACAAACTCCCGAGGTCAGACACAGAGTGAATCTCATTCCACACCGCCACATCACACACTCCCGGGTTCAGACACAGATTGAATCACACTCCTCGCAGTCCCATCAGACACTCCACGTGTCAGAGACAGAGCGAGTCTCCCTCTACGCCGTCCCATAAAACACTACCGGGTTCAAACACAGAGAGAATCTCGATCCTTACATTCCGATCACACACAACCGGGGTCCGACAAAGATTGAAACGCCGACCAGACCTTCCATTCACACAGTCCCGGTGTCACACACAGTCTGAATCTCCCTCCACACCGTCCCATGACAGAATCACGGGGTCTGTCTCAGAGTTTATATACATCCATACGATCCCATCACACATTCCCGGGGTCAGACAGAGAGTGAAGCTCCCTCCACACGGTCCCACCATACACTACGGTGGTCAGACAGAGAGCGAATCTCATCCAGGCCGTACCATGACAAACTCCCGGGGACAGACACTGTGTGAATCTCGCTCCTCACTGCACCATCTCACAATCCGGGGGTCAGACACAGAGTGGATTTCCATCCACACCGTCACCTCACAAACTCCCGAGGTCAGACACCGAGTGAATCTCATTCCAGACCGCTACATCACCCACACCCGGGGTCAGACACAGAATGCATCTCCATCCACACCGTCACATCACACACTCCCGGGGTCAGGCACTGTGTGAATCTTCCTCCAGACCGTCCCATCACACATTCCCCAGGTCAGAGACAGAGTGACTCTCGCTCCTCACTGTACCATCTCACAATCCGGGGGTCAGACACAGAGTGAATTTCCATCCACACCGTCACATCACAAACTCCCGAGGTCAGACACAGAGTGAATCTCATTCCACACCGCCACATCACACACACCCGGGGTCAGACACAGAATGAATCTCCATCCGCACCGTCACATCACAAACTCCCGAGGTCAGATACAGAGTGAATCTCATTCCACACCGCCACATCACACACTCCCGGGTTCAGACACAGATTGAATCACACTCCTCACAGTCCCATCAGACACTCCACGTGTCAGAGTGTGTCTCCCTCTACGCCGTCCCATAAAACACTACCGGGTTCAAACACAGAGAGGATCTCGATCCTTACCTTCCGATCACACACACCCGGGGTCCGACAAAGATTGAAACACCGACCACACCTTCCATTCACACAGCCCCGGTGTCACACACAGTCTGAATCTCCCTCCACACCGTCCCATGACAGAATCACGGGGTCAGACTCAGAGTGAATCTACATCCATACGATCCCATCTCACATTCCCGGGGTCAGTCTCAGAGTGACTCTTCATTCATACGATCACATGACACACTGTCTGGGGTCAGACAGAGAGTGAAGCTCCCTCCGCATGGTCCCAGCACTCACTACGGTGGTCAGACAGAGAGGGAATCTCATCCACGCCGTCCCATGACAAACTCCCGGGGACAGACACAGAGTGACTCTCGCTCCTCACTGTAACATATTACAATCCTGGGGTCAGACACAGAGTGAATTTCCATCCACAACGTCACATCACAAACTCCCGAGGTCAGACACAGAGTGAAACTCATTCCACACCGCCACATCACAAACTCCCGAGGTCAGACACCGAGTGAATCTCATTCCACACCGCAACATCACACACACCCGGGGTCAGACACAGAATACATCTCCATCCACACCGTCACATCACACACTCCCGGGGTCAGGCATTGTGTGAATCTACCTCCACACCGTCCCATCACATACTCCCGGGGTTAGACACAAAGTGAATCTCCCTCCACACCGTCCCATCACACACTCCCCCGGTCAGCGACAGAGTGACTCTCGCTCATCACTGTACCATCTCACAATCCGGGGGTCAGACACAGAGTGAATTTCCATCCACACCGTCACATCACAAACTCCCGGGGTCAGGCACTGGGTGAATATACCTCCACACCGTCCCATCACATACTCCCGGGGTTAGACACAAAGTGAATCTCCCTCAACACCGTCCCATCACACACTCCCCCGGTCAGCGACAGAGTGACTCTCGCTGCTCACTGTACCATCTCACAATCCGTTGGTCAAACACGGAGTGAATCTCCATCCACACCGTCACATCACAAACTCCCGTGGTCAGGCACAGAGTGAATATCCATCCGCACCGTCCCATCACACACTCCCGGGGTCAGACACTGAGTGAATCTACCTTTACAATCTCCCATCGCAAACTCCCGGGACCAGAGACAGAGTGAATCTACCTCCACATCGTCGCATCACAAACTGCCGAGGTCAGAGTCAGAGTGAATCTCGCTCCTCACCGTACCATATCACAATCCGTGAGACAGACACAGAGTGAATTTCCATCCACACCGTCACATCACAAACTCCCGAGGTCAGACACAGAATGAATCTCCATCCGCACCGTCACATCACAAACTCCCGAGGTCAGATACAGAGTGAATCTCATTCCACACCGCCACATCACACACTCCCGGGTTCAGACACAGATTGAATCACACTCCTCACAGTCCCATCAGACACTCCACGTGTCAGAGTGTGTCTCCCTCTACGCCGTCCCATAAAACACTACCGGGTTCAAACACAGAGAGAATCTCGATCCTTACCTTCCGATCACACACACCCGGGGTCCGACAAAGATTGAAACACCGACCACACCTTCCATTCACACAGCCCCGGAGTCACACACAGTCTGAATCTCCCTCCACACCGTCCCATGACAGAATCACGGGGTCAGACACAGAGTGACTCTCGCTCCTCACTGTACCATATTAAAATCCTGGGGTCAGACACAGAGTGAATTTCCATCCACACCGTCACATCACAAACTCCCGAGGTCAGACACAGAGTGAAACTCATTCCACACCGCCACATCACAAACTCCCGAGGTCAGACACCGAGTGAATCTCATTCCACACCGCAACATCACACACACCCGGGGTCAGACACAGAATACATCACCATCCACACCGTCACATCACACACTCCCGGGGTCAGGCATTGTGTGAATCTACCTCCACACCGTCCCATCACATACTCCCGGGGTTAGACACAAAGTGAATCTCCCTCCACACCGTCCCATCACACACTCCCCCGGTCAGCGACAGAGTGACTCTCGCTCATCACTGTACCATCTCACAATCCGGGGGTCAGACACAGAGTGAATTTCCATCCACACCGTCACATCACAAACTCCCGGGGTCAGGCACTGTGTGAATATACCTCCACACCGTCCCATCACAAACTCCCGTGGTCAGACACAAAATGAAGCTCCCTACACACCGTCCCATCACACACTCCCCGGGTCAGACACAGAATGATTCTCCATCCATACAGTCCGATCACAGATTTTCGCGGTCATACACTGAGTGAATCTACCTGCACACCGCCACATCCCACACTCGCGGGGTCAGACACAGAAAGAATCTCAATCCACACAGAGCCATCACACATTTCCGGGGTCAGACACTGAGTGAATCTACCTGCACAACGTCCCATCACACAATCCCGGGGTCAGATACTGAGTGAATCAGCCTCCACACCTACCCATCTCAAAGTCCTAGGGGTCAGACACAGAGTGCAACAGCTTCCGCACCGACCCATCACACATTCCCCGTGTCAGAGACGGAGTGAGTCTCCCTCTACGCCGTCCCATCAAAGACTACTGGGTTCAAATACAGAGTGAATCTCCCTCCACACCGTCCCATCACCAACTCCCGGGGTCAGACGCAGTGTGAATCTAGCTTCATACAATACCATCACAAACTCCCGGGGTCAGACTCAGAGTGACTCTATATCCATACGATCCCATCACACACTCTCGGGGTCAGCCACAGAGTGAATCTCATTCCACACCGCCACATCACCCACACCCGGGGTCAGACATAGAATGCATCTCCATCCACACCGTCACATCACACACTCCAGGGGTAAGGCACTGTGTGAATCTACCTCCACACCGTCCCATCACACATTCCCCGGGTCAGAGGCTGAGTGACTGTCGCTCCTTACTGTACCATCTTACAATACGGGGGTCAGACACAGAATGCATCTCCATCCACACCGCCACATCACACACTCCCGGGTTCAGACACAGATTGAATCACACTCCTCACAGTCCCATCAGACACTCCACGTGTCAGAGTGTGTCTCCCTCTACGCCGTCCCATAAAACACTACCGGGTTCAAACACAGAGAGAATCTCGATCCTTACCTTCCGATCACACACACCCGGGGTCCGACAAAGATTGAAACACCGACCACACCTTCCATTCACACAGCCCCGGAGTCACACACAGTCTGAATCTCCCTCCACACCGTCCCATGACAGAATCACGGGGTCAGACACAGAGTGACTCTCGCTCCTCACTGTACCATATTAAAATCCTGGGGTCAGACACAGAGTGAATTTCCATCCACACCGTCACATCACAAACTCCCGAGGTCAGACACAGAGTGAAACTCATTCCACACCGCCACATCACAAACTCCCGAGGTCAGACACCGAGTGAATCTCATTCCACACCGCAACATCACACACACCCGGGGTCAGACACAGAATACATCACCATCCACACCGTCACATCACACACTCCCGGGGTCAGGCATTGTGTGAATCTACCTCCACACCGTCCCATCACATACTCCCGGGGTTAGACACAAAGTGAATCTCCCTCCACACCGTCCCATCACACACTCCCCCGGTCAGCGACAGAGTGACTCTCGCTCATCACTGTACCATCTCACAATCCGGGGGTCAGACACAGAGTGAATTTCCATCCACACCGTCACATCACAAACTCCCGGGGTCAGGCACTGTGTGAATATACCTCCACACCGTCCCATCACAAACTCCCGTGGTCAGACACAAAATGAAGCTCCCTACACACCGTCCCATCACACACTCCCCGGGTCAGACACAGAATGATTCTCCATCCATACAGTCCGATCACAGATTTTCGCGGTCATACACTGAGTGAATCTACCTGCACACCGCCACATCCCACACTCGCGGGGTCAGACACAGAAAGAATCTCAATCCACACAGAGCCATCACACATTTCCGGGGTCAGACACTGAGTGAATCTACCTGCACAACGTCCCATCACACAATCCCGGGGTCAGATACTGAGTGAATCAGCCTCCACACCTACCCATCTCAAAGTCCTAGGGGTCAGACACAGAGTGCAACAGCTTCCGCACCGACCCATCACACACTCCCCGTGTCAGAGACGGAGTGAGTCTCCCTCTACGCCGTCCCATCAAAGACTACTGGGTTCAAATACAGAGTGAATCTCCCTCCACACCGTCCCATCACCAACTCCCGGGGTCAGACGCAGTGTGAATCTAGCTTCATACAATACCATCACAAACTCCCGGGGTCAGACTCAGAGTGACTCTATATCCATACGATCCCATCACACACTCTCGGGGTCAGCCACAGAGTGAATCTCATTCCACACCGCCACATCACCCACACCCGGGGTCAGACATAGAATGCATCTCCATCCACACCGTCACATCACACACTCCAGGGGTAAGGCACTGTGTGAATCTACCTCCACACCGTCCCATCACACATTCCCCGGGTCAGAGGCTGAGTGACTGTCGCTCCTTACTGTACCATCTTACAATACGGGGGTCAGACACAGAATGCATCTCCATCCACACCGTCACATCACACACTCCCGGTGTCAGGCACTGTGTGAATCTACTTCCACACCCTCCCTTCACATACTCCCGGGGTCAGACCCAAAGTGAATCTCCCTCCACACCGTCCCATCACACACTCCCCGGGTCAGACACTGAGTGAATCTACCTCCACACCGTCCCATCACAAACTCCCTGTGTCAGAGACAGAGTGACTCTCGCTCCTCACTGTACCATCTCACAAACCGGGGGTCAGACACAGACTGAATTTCCATCCACACCGTCACATCACAAACTCCCGAGGTCAGACACAGAGAGAATCTCATTCCACACCGCCACATCACACACACCCGGGGTCAGACACAGAATGAATCTCCAACCACACCGTCACATCACACAATCCCGGTGTCAGGCACTGTGTGAATCTAGCTCCACACCGTCCCATCACACACTCCCGGGGTCAGACACAGAATGAATCTCATTCCACACAGAGCCATCACACATTTCCGGGGTCAGACACTGAGTGAATCTACTTGCACAACTTCCCATAACACAATCCCGGGGTCAGAGACTGAGTGAATCTCCCTCCACACCGGCCCATCTGACAATCCCGTGGTCAGACACAGAGTGAATCTCCATTCACACCGTCACATCACAAACTCCCGTGGTCAGACACAAAATGAATCTCCCTACACGCCGTCCCATCACACACTCCCCGGGTCAGACACAGAATGAATCTCCATCCATACAGTCCGATCACACATTTTCGCGGTCATACACTGAGTGAATCTACCTGCACACCGCCACATCACACACTCGCGGGGTCAGACACAGAATGAATCTCAATCCACACAGAGCCATCACACATTTCCGGGGTCAGACACTGAGTGAATCTACCTGCACAACGTCCCATCACACAATCCCGGGGTCAGACACTGAGTGAATCAGCCTCCACACCTACCCACCTCACAGTCCCAGGGTCAGAAACAGAGTGCAACAGCTTCCACACCGTCCCATCACACACTCCCCGTGTCAGAGACGGAGTGAGTCTCCCTCTACGCCGTCCCATCAAACACTACTGTGTTCAAATACAGAGTGAATCTCCCTCCACATGGTCCCATCACAAACTCCCGGGGTCAGACACTGAGTGAATCTCCCTCCACACCGTCCCATCACAAACTCCCGGGGTCAGACACTGAGTGAATCACCCTCCACACCGTCCCATTACTAACTCCCGAGGTCAGACACAGTGTGAATCTTGCTTCGTACAATACCATCACAAACTCCCGGGGTCAGACTCAGAGTGACTCTACATCCATACGATCCCATCTCACACTCTCGGGGTCAGACAGAGAGCGGAGCTCCCTCCACACGGTCCCAGCACTCACTACGTTGGTCAGACAGAGAGGGAATCTCATCCACGCCATCCCATGACAAACTCACGGGGTCAGACACTGAGTGAATCAGCCTCCGCACCGTCCCAGCACACGCACCCGGTGTCAGGGACAGAGTGAGTCTGCCTCGACACCGTCACATCACACACTCCCGGTGTCAAACACAGAGTCAATATAGGTGCGCACCTTCCCATCACACACTCCCGGGGTCCGACAAAGAGTGAAACACCGACCACACCTTCCATTCACACAGTCCCGGTGTCACACACAGTCTGAATCTCCCTCCACACCGTCCCATGACAGAATCACGGGGTCAGTCTCAGAGTGAATATACATCCATACGATCCCATCACACATTCCCGGGGTCAGACAGAGAGTGAAGCTCCCTCCACACTGTCCCATCATACACTACGGTGGTCAGACAGAGAGCGAATCTCATCCAGGCCGTACCATGACAAACTCCCGGGGACAGACACTGTGTGAATCTCGCTCCTCACTGCACCATCTCACAATCCGGGGGTCAGACACAGAGTGGATTTCCATCCACACCGTCACCTCACAAACTCCCGAGGTCAGACACCGAGTGAATCTCATTCCAGACCGCTACATCACCCACACCCGGGGTCAGACACAGAATGCATCTCCATCCACACCGTCACATCACACACTCCCGGGGTCAGGCACTGTGTGAATCTGCCTCCACACCGTCCCATCACATACTCCCGGGGTCAGACACAACGTGAATCTTCCTCCAGACCGTCCCATCACACATTCCCCAGGTCAGAGACAGAGTGACTCTCGCTCCTCACTGTACCATCTCACAATCCGGGGGGGAGACACAGAGTGAATTTCCATCCACACCGTCACATCACAAACTCCCGAGGTCAGACACAGAGTGAATCTCATTCCACACCGCCACATCACACACACCCGGGGTCAGACACAGAATGCATCTCCATCCACACCGTCACATCACACACTCCCGGGGTCAGGCACTGTGTGAATCTGCCTCCACACCGTCCCATCACATACTCCCGGGGTCAGACACAACGTGAATCTTCCTCCAGACCGTCCCATCACACATTCCCCAGGTCAGAGACAGAGTGACTCTCGCTCCTCACTGTACCATCTCACAATCCGGGGGTCAGACACAGAGTGAATTTCCATCCACACCGTCACATCACAAACTCCCGAGGTCAGACACAGAGTGAATCTCATTCCACACCGCCACATCACACACACCCGGGGTCAGACACAGAATGAATCTCCATCCGCACCGTCACATCACAAACTCCCGAGGTCAGATACAGAGTGAATCTCATTCCACACCGCCACATCACACACTCCCGGGTTCAGACACAGATTGAATCACACTCCTCACAGTCCCATCAGACACTCCACGTGTCAGAGTGTGTCTCCCTCTACGCCGTCCCATAAAACACTACCGGGTTCAAACACAGAGAGAATCTCGATCCTTACCTTCCGATCACACACACCCGGGGTCCGACAAAGATTGAAACACCGACCACACCTTCCATTCACACAGCCCCGGTGTCACACACAGTCTGAATCTCCCTCCACACCGTCCCATGACAGAATCACGGGGTCAGACTCAGAGTGAATCTACATCCATACGATCCCATCTCACATTCCCGGGGTCAGTCTCAGAGTGACTCTTCATTCATACGATCACATGACACACTGTCTGGGGTCAGACAGAGAGTGAAGCTCCCTCCGCATGGTCCCAGCACTCACTACGGTGGTCAGACAGAGAGGGAATCTCATCCACGCCGTCCCATGACAAACTCCCGGGGACAGACACAGAGTGACTCTCGCTCCTCACTGTACCATATTAAAATCCTGGGGTCAGACACAGAGTGAATTTCCATCCACACCGTCACATCACAAACTCCCGAGGTCAGACACAGAGTGAAACTCATTCCACACCGCCACATCACAAACTCCCGAGGTCAGACACCGAGTGAATCTCATTCCACACCGCAACATCACACACACCCGGGGTCAGACACAGAATACATCACCATCCACACCGTCACATCACACACTCCCGGGGTCAGGCATTGTGTGAATCTACCTCCACACCGTCCCATCACATACTCCCGGGGTTAGACACAAAGTGAATCTCCCTCCACACCGTCCCATCACACACTCCCCCGGTCAGCGACAGAGTGACTCTCGCTCTTCACTGTACCATCTCACAATCCGGGGGTCAGACACAGAGTGAATTTCCATCCACACCGTCACATCACAAACTCCCGGGGTCAGGCACTGTGTGAATATACCTCCACACCGTCCCATCACAAACTCCCGTGGTCAGACACAAAATGAAGCTCCCTACACACCGTCCCATCACACACTCCCCGGGTCAGACACAGAATGATTCTCCATCCATACAGTCCGATCACAGATTTTCGCGGTCATACACTGAGTGAATCTACCTGCACACCGCCACATCCCACACTCGCGGGGTCAGACACAGAAAGAATCTCAATCCACACAGAGCCATCACACATTTCCGGGGTCAGACACTGAGTGAATCAGCCTCCGCACCGTCCCAGCACACGCACCCGGTGTCAGGGACAGAGTGAGTCTGCCTCGACACCGTCACATCACACACTCCCGGTGTCAAACACAGAGTCAATATAGGTGCGCACCTTCCCATCACACACTCCCGGGGTCCGACAAAGAGTGAAACACCGACCACACCTTCCATTCACACAGTCCCGGTGTCACACACAGTCTGAATCTCCCTCCACACCGTCCCATGACAGAATCACGGGGTCAGTCTCAGAGTGAATATACATCCATACGATCCCATCACACATTCCCGGGGTCAGACAGAGAGTGAAGCTCCCTCCACACTGTCCCATCATACACTACGGTGGTCAGACAGAGAGCGAATCTCATCCAGGCCGTACCATGACAAACTCCCGGGGACAGACACTGTGTGAATCTCGCTCCTCACTGCACCATCTCACAATCCGGGGGTCAGACACAGAGTGGATTTCCATCCACACCGTCACCTCACAAACTCCCGAGGTCAGACACCGAGTGAATCTCATTCCAGACCGCTACATCACCCACACCCGGGGTCAGACACAGAATGCATCTCCATCCACACCGTCACATCACACACTCCCGGGGTCAGGCACTGTGTGAATCTGCCTCCACACCGTCCCATCACATACTCCCGGGGTCAGACACAACGTGAATCTTCCTCCAGACCGTCCCATCACACATTCCCCAGGTCAGAGACAGAGTGACTCTCGCTCCTCACTGTACCATCTCACAATCCGGGGGGGAGACACAGAGTGAATTTCCATCCACACCGTCACATCACAAACTCCCGAGGTCAGACACAGAGTGAATCTCATTCCACACCGCCACATCACACACACCCGGGGTCAGACACAGAATGCATCTCCATCCACACCGTCACATCACACACTCCCGGGGTCAGGCACTGTGTGAATCTGCCTCCACACCGTCCCATCACATACTCCCGGGGTCAGACACAACGTGAATCTTCCTCCAGACCGTCCCATCACACATTCCCCAGGTCAGAGACAGAGTGACTCTCGCTCCTCACTGTACCATCTCACAATCCGGGGGTCAGACACAGAGTGAATTTCCATCCACACCGTCACATCACAAACTCCCGAGGTCAGACACAGAGTGAATCTCATTCCACACCGCCACATCACACACACCCGGGGTCAGACACAGAATGAATCTCCATCCGCACCGTCACATCACAAACTCCCGAGGTCAGATACAGAGTGAATCTCATTCCACACCGCCACATCACACACTCCCGGGTTCAGACACAGATTGAATCACACTCCTCACAGTCCCATCAGACACTCCACGTGTCAGAGTGTGTCTCCCTCTACGCCGTCCCATAAAACACTACCGGGTTCAAACACAGAGAGAATCTCGATCCTTACCTTCCGATCACACACACCCGGGGTCCGACAAAGATTGAAACACCGACCACACCTTCCATTCACACAGCCCCGGTGTCACACACAGTCTGAATCTCCCTCCACACCGTCCCATGACAGAATCACGGGGTCAGACTCAGAGTGAATCTACATCCATACGATCCCATCTCACATTCCCGGGGTCAGTCTCAGAGTGACTCTTCATTCATACGATCACATGACACACTGTCTGGGGTCAGACAGAGAGTGAAGCTCCCTCCGCATGGTCCCAGCACTCACTACGGTGGTCAGACAGAGAGGGAATCTCATCCACGCCGTCCCATGACAAACTCCCGGGGACAGACACAGAGTGACTCTCGCTCCTCACTGTACCATATTAAAATCCTGGGGTCAGACACAGAGTGAATTTCCATCCACACCGTCACATCACAAACTCCCGAGGTCAGACACAGAGTGAAACTCATTCCACACCGCCACATCACAAACTCCCGAGGTCAGACACCGAGTGAATCTCATTCCACACCGCAACATCACACACACCCGGGGTCAGACACAGAATACATCACCATCCACACCGTCACATCACACACTCCCGGGGTCAGGCATTGTGTGAATCTACCTCCACACCGTCCCATCACATACTCCCGGGGTTAGACACAAAGTGAATCTCCCTCCACACCGTCCCATCACACACTCCCCCGGTCAGCGACAGAGTGACTCTCGCTCTTCACTGTACCATCTCACAATCCGGGGGTCAGACACAGAGTGAATTTCCATCCACACCGTCACATCACAAACTCCCGGGGTCAGGCACTGTGTGAATATACCTCCACACCGTCCCATCACAAACTCCCGTGGTCAGACACAAAATGAAGCTCCCTACACACCGTCCCATCACACACTCCCCGGGTCAGACACAGAATGATTCTCCATCCATACAGTCCGATCACAGATTTTCGCGGTCATACACTGAGTGAATCTACCTGCACACCGCCACATCCCACACTCGCGGGGTCAGACACAGAAAGAATCTCAATCCACACAGAGCCATCACACATTTCCGGGGTCAGACACTGAGTGAATCTACCTGCACAACGTCCCATCACACAATCCCGGGGTCAGACACTGAGTGAATCAGCCTCCACACCTACCCATCTCAAAGTCCTAGGGGTCAGACACAGAGTGCAACAGCTTCCGCACCGACCCATCACACACTCCCCGTGTCAGAGACGGAGTGAGTCTCCCTCTACGCCGTCCCATCAAAGACTACTGGGTTCAAATACAGAGTGAATCTCCCTCCACACCGTCCCATCACCAACTCCCGGGGTCAGACGCAGTGTGAATCTAGCTTCATACAATACCATCACAAACTCCCGGGGTCAGACTCAGAGTGACTCTATATCCATACGATCCCATCACACACTCTCGGGGTCAGCCACAGAGTGAATCTCATTCCACACCGCCACATCACCCACACCCGGGGTCAGACATAGAATGCATCTCCATCCACACCGTCACATCACACACTCCAGGGGTAAGGCACTGTGTGAATCTACCTCCACACCGTCCCATCACACATTCCCCGGGTCAGAGGCAGAGTGACTGTCGCTCCTTACTGTACCATCTTACAATACGGGGGTCAGACACAGAATGCATCTCCATCCACACCGTCACATCACACACTCCCGGTGTCAGGCACTGTGTGAATCTACTTCCACACCCTCCCTTCACATACTCCCGGGGTCAGACCCAAAGTGAATCTCCCTCCACACCGTCCCATCACACACTCCCCGGGTCAGACACTGAGTGAATCTACCTCCACACCGTCCCATCACAAACTCCCTGTGTCAGAGACAGAGTGACTCTCGCTCCTCACTGTACCATCTCACAAACCGGGGGTCAGACACAGACTGAATTTCCATCCACACCGTCACATCACAAACTCCCGAGGTCAGACACAGAGAGAATCCCATTCCACACCGCCACATCACACACACCCGGGGTCAGACACAGAATGAATCTCCAACCACACCGTCACATCACACAATCCCGGTGTCAGGCACTGTGTGAATCTAGCTCCACACCGTCCCATCACACACTCCCGGGGTCAGACACAGAATGAATCTCATTCCACACAGAGCCATCACACATTTCCGGGGTCAGACACTGAGTGAATCTACTTGCACAACTTCCCATAACACAATCCCGGGGTCAGAGACTGAGTGAATCTCCCTCCACACCGGCCCATCTGACAATCCCGTGGTCAGACACAGAGTGAATCTCCATTCACACCGTCACATCACAAACTCCCGTGGTCAGACACAAAATGAATCTCCCTACACGCCGTCCCATCACACACTCCCCGGATCAGACACAGAATGAATCTCCATCCATACAGTCCGATCACACATTTTCGCGGTCATACACTGAGTGAATCTACCTGCACACCGCCACATCACACACTCGCGGGGTCAGACACAGAATGAATCTCAATCCACACAGAGCCATCACACATTTCCGGGGTCAGACACTGAGTGAATCTACCTGCACAACGTCCCATCACACAATCCCGGGGTCAGACACTGAGTGAATCAGCCTCCACACCTACCCACCTCACAGTCCCAGGGTCAGAAACAGAGTGCAACAGCTTCCACACCGTCCCATCACACACTCCCCGTGTCAGAGACGGAGTGAGTCTCCCTCTACGCCGTCCCATCAAACACTACTGTGTTCAAATACAGAGTGAATCTCCCTCCACATGGTCCCATCACAAACTCCCGGGGTCAGACACTGAGTGAATCTCCCTCCACACCGTCCCATCACAAACTCCCGGGGTCAGACACTGAGTGAATCACCCTCCACACCGTCCCATTACTAACTCCCGAGGTCAGACACAGTGTGAATCTTGCTTCGTACAATACCATCACAAACTCCCGGGGTCAGACTCAGAGTGACTCTACATCCATACGATCCCATCTCACACTCTCGGGGTCAGACAGAGAGCGGAGCTCCCTCCACACGGTCCCAGCACTCACTACGTTGGTCAGACAGAGAGGGAATCTCATCCACGCCATCCCATGACAAACTCACGGGGTCAGACACTGAGTGAATCAGCCTCCGCACCGTCCCATCACACGCACCCGGTGTCAGGGACAGAGTGAGTCTGCCTCGACACCGTCACATCACACACTCCCGGTGTCAAACACAGAGTCAATATAGGTGCGCACCTTCCCATCACACACTCCCGGGGTCCGACAAAGAGTGAAACACCGACCACACCTTCCATTCACACTGTCCCGGTGTCAGACACAGAGGGAATCTCCCTCCATACGGTCCAATCCCACACTCCGGTGGTCAGACACAATGTGAATCTCCCTCCACACCGTCCCATTACAGAGTCACTGGGTCAGACACAGAATGAATCTACCTTCATGCAATACGATCACAGACTCCCGGGGTGAGACACAGAGTGAATCTCCCTCTACACCGTCCCATCACAAACTCCCGGGGTCAGACACGGATTGAATCTCCCTACATAAGGGCCCATCCCACACTCCGATGCCAGACAGTGAGTGAATCTCCATCCACGCGGTCCCATCACAATCTCCCCGGGGTCAGACACTGAGTGAATCTCCCTCCACACCTGCCCATCACACACTCCCGGGTTCAGACACTGAGTGAATCTCCATCCACACCGTCCCATCACAAACTCCTGGGGTCAGACACAGAGTGAATCTCGCTCCTCACCGTACTGTCACACAATCAGTGGGTCAGACACAGAGTGAATCTCCATCCACACCGTCCCATCACAAACTCCTGGGGTCAGACACAGAGTGAATCTCCCTCCCCATCGTCCCATCAAAGACGGCTGGGTTCAGACACAGAGTAAATCACCATTCACACCTTCCCATCACACATTCCCGGGCTCAGACACTGAGTGAATCTACCTCCACACCGTCCCATGACAAACTTCCGGGATCAGAGACAGAGTGAATCTCACTCCACACCGTCCCATCACATACTCCCGGTGTCAGACAAAGTGTGAAGATCGCTCCTCACCGTACCATCTCACAATCCGTGGGTCAGACACGGAGTGAATCTCCATCCACACCGTCACATCACAAACTCCCGAGGTCGGACACAGAGTGAATCTCATTCCACACCGCCACATCACACACTCCCGGGTTCAGACACAGATTGAATCACACTCCTCACAGTCCCATCAGACACTCCACGTGTCAGAGTGAGTATCCCTCTACGCCGTCCCATAAAACACTACCGGGTTCAAACACAGAGAGAATCTCGATCCTTTCCTTCCGATGACACACACCCGGGCTCCGACAAAGATTGAAACACCGACCACAACTTCCATTCACACAGTCCCGGTGTCACACACAGTCTGAATCTCCCTCCACACCGTCCCATGACAGAATCACGGGGTCAGACTCAGAGTGAATATACATCCATACGATCCCATCACACGTTCCCGGTGTCTGACAGAGAGTGAAGCTCCCTCCACACGGTCCCATCATACAATACGGTGGTCAGACAGAGACCGAATCTCATCCAGGCCGTACCATGACAAACTCCCGGGACAGAAACTGAGTGAATCTCGCTGCTCACTGTACCTTCTCACAATCCGGGGGTCAGACACAGAGTGAATTTCCATCCACACCGTCACCTCACAAACTCCCGAGGTCAGACACCGAGTGAATCTCATTCCACACCTCCACATCACACAGACACGGGGTCAGAAACAGAATGCATCTCCATCCACACCTTCCCATCACACATTCCCGGGCTCAGACACTGAGTGAATCTACCTCCACACCGTCCCATGACAAACTTCCGGGATCAGAGACAGAGTGAATCTCACTCCACACCGTCCCATCACACACTCCCTGTGTCAGACAAAGTGTGAAGCTCGCTCCTCACCGTACCATCTCACAATCCGTGGGTCAGACACGGAGTGAATCTCCATCCACACAGTCACATCACAAACTCCCGAGGTCGGACACAAAGTGAATCTCATTCCACACCGCCACTTCACACACACCCGGGGTCAGACACAGAATGAATCTCCATCCACACCGTCACATCACAAACTCCCGAGGTCAGACACAGAGTGAATCTCATTCCACACCGCCACGTCACACACTCCCGGGTTCAGACACAGATTGAATCACACTCCTCACAGTCCCATCAGACACTCCACGTGTCAGAGACAGAGTGAGTCTCCCTCTACGCCGTCCCATAAAACACTACCGGGTTCAAACACAGAGAGAATCTCGATCCTTACCTTCCGATCACACACACCCGGGGTCCGACAAAGATTGAAACACCGACCACACCTTCCATTCACACAGTCCCGGTGTCACACACAGTCTGAATCTCCCTCCACACCGTCCCATGACAGAATCACGGGGTCAGACTCAGAGTGAATATACATCCATACGATCCCATCACACATTCCCGGGGTCAGACAGAGAGTGAAGCTCCCTCCACACGGTCCCATCATACACTACGGTGGCCAGACAGAGAGCGAATCTCATCCAGGCCGTACCATGACAAACTCCCGGGGACAGACACTGAGTGAATCTCGCTCCACACTGTACCATCTGACAGTCCGGGGGTCAGACACAGAGTGAATTTCCATCCACACCGTCACCACACAAACTCCCGAGGTCAGACACCGAGTGAATCTCATTCCACACCGCCACATCACATACACCCGGGGTCAGACACAGAATGCATCTCCATCCACACCGTCACATCACACACTCCCGGGGTCAGGCACTGAGTGAATATACCTCCACACCGTCCCATCACAAACTCCCGTGGTCAGACACAAAATGAAGCTCCCTACACACCGTCCCATCACACTCTCCCCGGGTCAGACACAGAATGAATCTCCATCCATACAGTCCGATCACACATTTTCGCGGTCATACACTGAGTGAATCTACCTGCACACCGCCACATCACACACTCGCGGGGTCAGACACAGAAAGAATCTCAATCCACACAGAGCCATCACACATTTCCGGGGTCAGACACTGAGTGAATCAGCCTCCACACCTACCCATCTCAAAGTCCTAGGGGTCAGACACAGAGTGCAACAGCTTCCGCACCGACCCATCACACACTCCCCGTGTCAGAGACGGAGTGAGTCTCCCTCTACGCCGTCCCATCAAAGACTACTGGGTTCAAATACAGAGTGAATCTCCCTCCACACCGTCCCATCACCAACTCCCGGGGTCAGACACAGTGTGAATCTAGCTTCATACAATACCATCACAAACTCCCGGGGTCAGACTCAGAGTGACTCTATATCCATACGATCCCATCACACACTCTCGGGGTCAGCCACAGAGTGAATCTCATTCCACACCGCCACATCACCCACACCCGGGGTCAGACATAGAATGCATCTCCATCCACACCGTCACATCACACACTCCAGGGGTAAGGCACTGTGTGAATCTACCTCCACACCGTCCCATCACACATTCCCCGGGTCAGAGGCAGAGTGACTGTCGCTCCTTACTGTACCATCTTACAATACGGGGGTCAGACACAGAATGCATCTCCATCCACACCGTCACATCACACACTCCCGGTGTCAGGCACTGTGTGAATCTACTTCCACACCCTCCCTTCACATACTCCCGGGGTCAGACCCAAAGTGAATCTCCCTCCACACCGTCCCATCACACACTCCCCGGGTCAGACACTGAGTGAATCTACCTCCACACCGTCCCATCACAAACTCCCTGTGTCAGAGACAGAGTGACTCTCGCTCCTCACTGTACCATCTCACAAACCGGGGGTCAGACACAGACTGAATTTCCATCCACACCGTCACATCACAAACTCCCGAGGTCAGACACAGAGAGAATCTCATTCCACACCGCCACATCACACACACCCGGGGTCAGACACAGAATGAATCTCCAACCACACCGTCACATCACACAATCCCGGTGTCAGGCACTGTGTGAATCTAGCTCCACACCGTCCCATCACACACTCCCGGGGTCAGACACAGAATGAATCTCAATCCACACAGAGCCATCACACAATCCCGGGGTCAGAGACTGAGTGAATCTCCCTCCACACCGGCCCATCTGACAATCCCGTGGTCAGACACAGAGTGAATCTCCATTCACACCGTCACATCACAAACTCCCGTGGTCAGACACAAAATGAATCTCCCTACACGCCGTCCCATCACACACTCCCCGGATCAGACACAGAATGAATCTCCATCCATACAGTCCGATCACACATTTTCGCGGTCATACACTGAGTGAATCTACCTGCACACCGCCACATCACACACTCGCGGGGTCAGACACAGAATGAATCTCAATCCACACAGAGCCATCACACATTTCCGGGGTCAGACACTGAGTGAATCTACCTGCACAACGTCCCATCACACAATCCCGGGGTCAGACACTGAGTGAATCAGCCTCCACACCTACCCACCTCACAGTCCCAGGGTCAGAAACAGAGTGCAACAGCTTCCACACCGTCCCATCACACACTCCCCGTGTCAGAGACGGAGTGAGTCTCCCTCTACGCCGTCCCATCAAACACTACTGTGTTCAAATACAGAGTGAATCTCCCTCCACATGGTCCCATCACAAACTCCCGGGGTCAGACACTGAGTGAATCTCCCTCCACACCGTCCCATCACAAACTCCCGGGGTCAGACACTGAGTGAATCACCCTCCACACCGTCCCATTACTAACTCCCGAGGTCAGACACAGTGTGAATCTTGCTTCGTACAATACCATCACAAACTCCCGGGGTCAGACTCAGAGTGACTCTACATCCATACGATCCCATCTCACACTCTCGGGGTCAGACAGAGAGCGGAGCTCCCTCCACACGGTCCCAGCAGTCACTACGTTGGTCAGACAGAGAGGGAATCTCATCCACGCCATCCCATGACAAACTCACGGGGTCAGACACTGAGTGAATCAGCCTCCGCACCGTCCCAGCACACGCACCCGGTGTCAGGGACAGAGTGAGTCTGCCTCGACACCGTCACATCACACACTCCCGGTGTCAAACACAGAGTCAATATAGGTGCGCACCTTCCCATCACACACTCCCGGGGTCCGACAAAGAGTGAAACACCGACCACACCTTCCATTCACACAGTCCCGGTGTCACACACAGTCTGAATCTCCCTCCACACCGTCCCATGACAGAATCACGGGGTCAGTCTCAGAGTGAATATACATCCATACGATCCCATCACACATTCCCGGGGTCAGACAGAGAGTGAAGCTCCCTCCACACGGTCCCATCATACACTACGGTGGTCAGACAGAGAGCGAATCTCATCCAGGCCGTACCATGACAAACTCCCGGGGACAGACACTGTGTGAATCTCGCTCCTCACTGCACCATCTCACAATCCGGGGGTCAGACACAGAGTGGATTTCCATCCACACCGTCACCTCACAAACTCCCGAGGTCAGACACCGAGTGAATCTCATTCCAGACCGCTACATCACCCACACCCGGGGTCAGACACAGAATGCATCTCCATCCACACCGTCACATCACACACTCCCGGGGTCAGGCACTGTGTGAATCTGCCTCCACACCGTCCCATCACATACTCCCGGGGTCAGACACAACGTGAATCTTCCTCCAGACCGTCCCATCACACATTCCCCAGGTCAGAGACAGAGTGACTCTCGCTCCTCACTGTACCATCTCACAATCCGGGGGGGAGACACAGAGTGAATTTCCATCCACACCGTCACATCACAAACTCCCGAGGTCAGACACAGAGTGAATCTCATTCCACACCGCCACATCACACACACCCGGGGTCAGACACAGAATGCATCTCCATCCACACCGTCACATCACACACTCCCGGGGTCAGGCACTGTGTGAATCTGCCTCCACACCGTCCCATCACATACTCCCGGGGTCAGACACAACGTGAATCTTCCTCCAGACCGTCCCATCACACATTCCCCAGGTCAGAGACAGAGTGACTCTCGCTCCTCACTGTACCATCTCACAATCCGGGGGTCAGACACAGAGTGAATTTCCATCCACACCGTCACATCACAAACTCCCGAGGTCAGACACAGAGTGAATCTCATTCCACACCGCCACATCACACACACCCGGGGTCAGACACAGAATGAATCTCCATCCGCACCGTCACATCACAAACTCCCGAGGTCAGATACAGAGTGAATCTCATTCCACACCGCCACATCACACACTCCCGGGTTCAGACACAGATTGAATCACACTCCTCACAGTCCCATCAGACACTCCACGTGTCAGAGTGTGTCTCCCTCTACGCCGTCCCATAAAACACTACCGGGTTCAAACACAGAGAGAATCTCGATCCTTACCTTCCGATCACACACACCCGGGGTCCGACAAAGATTGAAACACCGACCACACCTTCCATTCACACAGCCCCGGTGTCACACACAGTCTGAATCTCCCTCCACACCGTCCCATGACAGAATCACGGGGTCAGACTCAGAGTGAATCTACATCCATACGATCCCATCTCACATTCCCGGGGTCAGTCTCAGAGTGACTCTTCATTCATACGATCACATGACACACTGTCTGGGGTCAGACAGAGAGTGAAGCTCCCTCCGCATGGTCCCAGCACTCACTACGGTGGTCAGACAGAGAGGGAATCTCATCCACGCCGTCCCATGACAAACTCCCGGGGACAGACACAGAGTGACTCTCGCTCCTCACTGTACCATATTAAAATCCTGGGGTCAGACACAGAGTGAATTTCCATCCACACCGTCACATCACAAACTCCCGAGGTCAGACACAGAGTGAAACTCATTCCACACCGCCACATCACAAACTCCCGAGGTCAGACACCGAGTGAATCTCATTCCACACCGCAACATCACACACACCCGGGGTCAGACACAGAATACATCACCATCCACACCGTCACATCACACACTCCCGGGGTCAGGCATTGTGTGAATCTACCTCCACACCGTCCCATCACATACTCCCGGGGTTAGACACAAAGTGAATCTCCCTCCACACCGTCCCATCACACACTCCCCCGGTCAGCGACAGAGTGACTCTCGCTCATCACTGTACCATCTCACAATCCGGGGGTCAGACACAGAGTGAATTTCCATCCACACCGTCACATCACAAACTCCCGGGGTCAGGCACTGTGTGAATATACCTCCACACCGTCCCATCACAAACTCCCGTGGTCAGACACAAAATGAAGCTCCCTACACACCGTCCCATCACACACTCCCCGGGTCAGACACAGAATGATTCTCCATCCATACAGTCCGATCACAGATTTTCGCGGTCATACACTGAGTGAATCTACCTGCACACCGCCACATCCCACACTCGCGGGGTCAGACACAGAAAGAATCTCAATCCACACAGAGCCATCACACATTTCCGGGGTCAGACACTGAGTGAATCTACCTGCACAACGTCCCATCACACAATCCCGGGGTCAGACACTGAGTGAATCAGCCTCCACACCTACCCATCTCAAAGTCCTAGGGGTCAGACACAGAGTGCAACAGCTTCCGCACCGACCCATCACACACTCCCCGTGTCAGAGACGGAGTGAGTCTCCCTCTACGCCGTCCCATCAAAGACTACTGGGTTCAAATACAGAGTGAATCTCCCTCCACACCGTCCCATCACCAACTCCCGGGGTCAGACGCAGTGTGAATCTAGCTTCATACAATACCATCACAAACTCCCGGGGTCAGACTCAGAGTGACTCTATATCCATACGATCCCATCACACACTCTCGGGGTCAGCCACAGAGTGAATCTCATTCCACACCGCCACATCACCCACACCCGGGGTCAGACATAGAATGCATCTCCATCCACACCGTCACATCACACACTCCAGGGGTAAGGCACTGTGTGAATCTACCTCCACACCGTCCCATCACACATTCCCCGGGTCAGAGGCAGAGTGACTGTCGCTCCTTACTGTACCATCTTACAATACGGGGGTCAGACACAGAATGCATCTCCATCCACACCGTCACATCACACACTCCCGGTGTCAGGCACTGTGTGAATCTACTTCCACACCCTCCCTTCACATACTCCCGGGGTCAGACCCAAAGTGAATCTCCCTCCACACCGTCCCATCACACACTCCCCGGGTCAGACACTGAGTGAATCTACCTCCACACCGTCCCATCACAAACTCCCTGTGTCAGAGACAGAGTGACTCTCGCTCCTCACTGTACCATCTCACAAACCGGGGGTCAGACACAGACTGAATTTCCATCCACACCGTCACATCACAAACTCCCGAGGTCAGACACAGAGAGAATCTCATTCCACACCGCCACATCACACACACCCGGGGTCAGACACAGAATGAATCTCCAACCACACCGTCACATCACACAATCCCGGTGTCAGGCACTGTGTGAATCTAGCTCCACACCGTCCCATCACACACTCCCGGGGTCAGACACAGAATGAATCTCATTCCACACAGAGCCATCACACATTTCCGGGGTCAGACACTGAGTGAATCTACTTGCACAACTTCCCATAACACAATCCCGGGGTCAGAGACTGAGTGAATCTCCCTCCACACCGGCCCATCTGACAATCCCGTGGTCAGACACAGAGTGAATCTCCATTCACACCGTCACATCACAAACTCCCGTGGTCAGACACAAAATGAATCTCCCTACACGCCGTCCCATCACACACTCCCCGGATCAGACACAGAATGAATCTCCATCCATACAGTCCGATCACACATTTTCGCGGTCATACACTGAGTGAATCTACCTGCACACCGCCACATCACACACTCGCGGGGTCAGACACAGAATGAATCTCAATCCACACAGAGCCATCACACATTTCCGGGGTCAGACACTGAGTGAATCTACCTGCACAACGTCCCATCACACAATCCCGGGGTCAGACACTGAGTGAATCAGCCTCCACACCTACCCACCTCACAGTCCCAGGGTCAGAAACAGAGTGCAACAGCTTCCACACCGT
Organism: Hemitrygon akajei; assembly: GCF_048418815.1. Taxonomy (NCBI): domain Eukaryota; kingdom Metazoa; phylum Chordata; class Chondrichthyes; order Myliobatiformes; family Dasyatidae; genus Hemitrygon; species Hemitrygon akajei. The sequence goes on along the minus strand of NW_027331920.1, from coordinate 14,927,375 downwards.
CCCATCACACACTCCCCGTGTCAGAGACGGAGTGAGTCTCCCTCTACGCCGTCCCATCAAACACTACTGTGTTCAAATACAGAGTGAATCTCCCTCCACATGGTCCCATCACAAACTCCCGGGGTCAGACACTGAGTGAATCTCCCTCCACACCGTCCCATCACAAACTCCCGGGGTCAGACACTGAGTGAATCACCCTCCACACCGTCCCATTACTAACTCCCGAGGTCAGACACAGTGTGAATCTTGCTTCGTACAATACCATCACAAACTCCCGGGGTCAGACTCAGAGTGACTCTACATCCATACGATCCCATCTCACACTCTCGGGGTCAGACAGAGAGCGGAGCTCCCTCCACACGGTCCCAGCACTCACTACGTTGGTCAGACAGAGAGGGAATCTCATCCACGCCATCCCATGACAAACTCACGGGGTCAGACACTGAGTGAATCAGCCTCCGCACCGTCCCATCACACGCACCCGGTGTCAGGGACAGAGTGAGTCTGCCTCGACACCGTCACATCACACACTCCCGGTGTCAAACACAGAGTCAATATAGGTGCGCACCTTCCCATCACACACTCCCGGGGTCCGACAAAGAGTGAAACACCGACCACACCTTCCATTCACACTGTCCCGGTGTCAGACACAGAGGGAATCTCCCTCCATACGGTCCAATCCCACACTCCGGTGGTCAGACACAATGTGAATCTCCCTCCACACCGTCCCATTACAGAGTCACTGGGTCAGACACAGAATGAATCTACCTTCATGCAATACGATCACAGACTCCCGGGGTGAGACACAGAGTGAATCTCCCTCTACACCGTCCCATCACAAACTCCCGGGGTCAGACACGGATTGAATCTCCCTACATAAGGGCCCATCCCACACTCCGATGCCAGACAGTGAGTGAATCTCCATCCACGCGGTCCCATCACAATCTCCCCGGGGTCAGACACTGAGTGAATCTCCCTCCACACCTGCCCATCACACACTCCCGGGTTCAGACACTGAGTGAATCTCCATCCACACCGTCCCATCACAAACTCCTGGGGTCAGACACAGAGTGAATCTCGCTCCTCACCGTACTGTCACACAATCAGTGGGTCAGACACAGAGTGAATCTCCATCCACACCGTCCCATCACAAACTCCTGGGGTCAGACACAGAGTGAATCTCCCTCCCCATCGTCCCATCAAAGACGGCTGGGTTCAGACACAGAGTAAATCACCATTCACACCTTCCCATCACACATTCCCGGGCTCAGACACTGAGTGAATCTACCTCCACACCGTCCCATGACAAACTTTCGGGATCAGAGACAGAGTGAATCTCACTCCACACCGTCCCATCACATACTCCCGGTGTCAGACAAAGTGTGAAGCTCGCTCCTCACCGTACCATCTCACAATCCGTGGGTCAGACACGGAGTGAATCTCCATCCACACCGTCACATCACAAACTCCCGAGGTCGGACACAGAGTGAATCTCATTCCACACCGCCACATCACACACTCCCGGGTTCAGACACAGATTGAATCACACTCCTCACAGTCCCATCAGACACTCCACGTGTCAGAGTGAGTATCCCTCTACGCCGTCCCATAAAACACTACCGGGTTCAAACACAGAGAGAATCTCGATCCTTTCCTTCCGATGACACACACCCGGGCTCCGACAAAGATTGAAACACCGACCACAACTTCCATTCACACAGTCCCGGTGTCACACACAGTCTGAATCTCCCTCCACACCGTCCCATGACAGAATCACGGGGTCAGACTCAGAGTGAATATACATCCATACGATCCCATCACACGTTCCCGGTGTCTGACAGAGAGTGAAGCTCCCTCCACACGGTCCCATCATACAATACGGTGGTCAGACAGAGACCGAATCTCATCCAGGCCGTACCATGACAAACTCCCGGGACAGAAACTGAGTGAATCTCGCTGCTCACTGTACCTTCTCACAATCCGGGGGTCAGACACAGAGTGAATTTCCATCCACACCGTCACCTCACAAACTCCCGAGGTCAGACACCGAGTGAATCTCATTCCACACCTCCACATCACACAGACACGGGGTCAGAAACAGAATGCATCTCCATCCACACCTTCCCATCACACATTCCCGGGCTCAGACACTGAGTGAATCTACCTCCACACCGTCCCATGACAAACTTCCGGGATCAGAGACAGAGTGAATCTCACTCCACACCGTCCCATCACACACTCCCTGTGTCAGACAAAGTGTGAAGCTCGCTCCTCACCGTACCATCTCACAATCCGTGGGTCAGACACGGAGTGAATCTCCATCCACACAGTCACATCACAAACTCCCGAGGTCGGACACAAAGTGAATCTCATTCCACACCGCCACTTCACACACACCCGGGGTCAGACACAGAATGAATCTCCATCCACACCGTCACATCACAAACTCCCGAGGTCAGACACAGAGTGAATCTCATTCCACACCGCCACGTCACACACTCCCGGGTTCAGACACAGATTGAATCACACTCCTCACAGTCCCATCAGACACTCCACGTGTCAGAGACAGAGTGAGTCTCCCTCTACGCCGTCCCATAAAACACTACCGGGTTCAAACACAGAGAGAATCTCGATCCTTACCTTCCGATCACACACACCCGGGGTCCGACAAAGATTGAAACACCGACCACACCTTCCATTCACACAGTCCCGGTGTCACACACAGTCTGAATCTCCCTCCACACCGTCCCATGACAGAATCACGGGGTCAGACTCAGAGTGAATATACATCCATACGATCCCATCACACATTCCCGGGGTCAGACAGAGAGTGAAGCTCCCTCCACACGGTCCCATCATACACTACGGTGGCCAGACAGAGAGCGAATCTCATCCAGGCCGTACCATGACAAACTCCCGGGGACAGACACTGAGTGAATCTCGCTCCACACTGTACCATCTGACAGTCCGGGGGTCAGACACAGAGTGAATTTCCATCCACACCGTCACCACACAAACTCCCGAGGTCAGACACCGAGTGAATCTCATTCCACACCGCCACATCACATACACCCGGGGTCAGACACAGAATGCATCTCCATCCACACCGTCACATCACACACTCCCGGGGTCAGGCACTGTGTGAATATACCTCCACACCGTCCCATCACAAACTCCCGTGGTCAGACACAAAATGAAGCTCACTACACACCGTCCCATCACACTCTCCCCGGGTCAGACACAGAATGAATCTCCATCCATACAGTCCGATCACACATTTTCGCGGTCATACACTGAGTGAATCTACCTGCACACCGCCACATCACACACTCGCGGGGTCAGACACAGAAAGAATCTCAATCCACACAGAGCCATCACACATTTCCGGGGTCAGACACTGAGTGAATCAGCCTCCACACCTACCCATCTCAAAGTCCTAGGGGTCAGACACAGAGTGCAACAGCTTCCGCACCGACCCATCACACACTCCCCGTGTCAGAGACGGAGTGAGTCTCCCTCTACGCCGTCCCATCAAAGACTACTGGGTTCAAATACAGAGTGAATCTCCCTCCACACCGTCCCATCACCAACTCCCGGGGTCAGACACAGTGTGAATCTAGCTTCATACAATACCATCACAAACTCCCGGGGTCAGACTCAGAGTGACTCTATATCCATACGATCCCATCACACACTCTCGGGGTCAGCCACAGAGTGAATCTCATTCCACACCGCCACATCACCCACACCCGGGGTCAGACATAGAATGCATCTCCATCCACACCGTCACATCACACACTCCAGGGGTAAGGCACTGTGTGAATCTACCTCCACACCGTCCCATCACACATTCCCCGGGTCAGAGGCAGAGTGACTGTCGCTCCTTACTGTACCATCTTACAATACGGGGGTCAGACACAGAATGCATCTCCATCCACACCGTCACATCACACACTCCCGGTGTCAGGCACTGTGTGAATCTACTTCCACACCCTCCCTTCACATACTCCCGGGGTCAGACCCAAAGTGAATCTCCCTCCACACCGTCCCATCACACACTCCCCGGGTCAGACACTGAGTGAATCTACCTCCACACCGTCCCATCACAAACTCCCTGTGTCAGAGACAGAGTGACTCTCGCTCCTCACTGTACCATCTCACAAACCGGGGGTCAGACACAGACTGAATTTCCATCCACACCGTCACATCACAAACTCCCGAGGTCAGACACAGAGAGAATCTCATTCCACACCGCCACATCACACACACCCGGGGTCAGACACAGAATGAATCTCCAACCACACCGTCACATCACACAATCCCGGTGTCAGGCACTGTGTGAATCTAGCTCCACACCGTCCCATCACACACTCCCGGGGTCAGACACAGAATGAATCTCAATCCACACAGAGCCATCACACATTTCCGGGGTCAGACACTGAGTGAATCTACCTGCACAACGTCCCATAACACAATCCCGGGGTCAGACACTGAGTGAATCTACTTGCACAACGTCCCATAACACAATCCCTGGGTCAGAAACTGAGTGAATCTCCGTCCACACCGGCCCATCTGACAATCCCGTGGTCAGACACAGAGTGAATCTCCATTCACACCGTCACATCACAAACTCCCGTGGTCAGACACAAAATGAAGCTCCCTACACACCGTCCCATCACACTCTCCCCGGGTCAGACACAGAATGAATCTCCATCCATACAGTCCGATCACACATTTTCGCGGTCATACACTGAGTGAATCTACCTGCACACCGCCACATCACACACTCGCGGGTTCAGACACAGAATGAATCTCAATCCACACAGAGCCATCACACATTTCCGGGGTCAGACACTGAGTGAATCTACCTGCACAGCGTCCCATCACACACTCCCCGTGTCAGAGACGGAGTGAGTCTCCCTCTACGCCGTCCCATCAAACACTACTGTGTTCAAATACAGAGTGAATCTCCCTCCACACGGTCCCATCACAAACTCCCGTGGTCAGACACTGAGTGAATCTCCCTCCACACCGTCCCATCACCAACTCCCGGGGTCAGGCACATTGTGAATCTAGCTTCATACAATACCATCACAAACTCCCGGGGTCAGACTCAGAGTGACTCTACATCCATACGATCCCAACACACACTCTCGGGGTCAGACAGAGAGCGGAGCTCCCTCCACACGGTCCCAGCACTCACTACGTTGGTCAGACAGAGAGGGAATCTCATCCACGCCATCCCATGACAAACTCACGGGGTCAGACACTGAGTGAATCAGCCTCCACACCTACCCACCTCACAGTCCCAGGGTCAGAAACAGAGTGCAACAGCTTCCACACCGTCCCATCACACACTCCCCGTGTCAGAGACGGAGTGAGACTCCCTCTACGCCGTCCCATCAAACACTACTGTGTTCAAATACAGAGTGAATCTCCCTCCACATGGTCCCATCACAAACTCCCGGGGTCAGACACTGAGTGAATCTCCCTCCACACCGTCCCATTACTAACTCCCGAGGTCAGACACTGTGTGAATCTAGCTTCGTACAATACCATAACAAACTCCCGGGGTCAGACTCAGAGTGACTCTACATCCATACGAGCCCATCTCACACTCTCGGGGTCAGACAGAGAGCGGAGCTCCCTCCACACGGTCCCAGCACTCACTACGTTGGTCAGACAGAGAGGGAAGCTCATCCACGCCATCCCATGACAAACTCACGGGGTCAGACACTGAGTGAATCAGCCTCCGCACCGTCCCATCACACGCACCCGGTGTCAGGGACAGAGTGAGTCTGCCTCGACACCGTCACATCACACACTCCCGGTGTCAAACACAGAGTCAATATAGGTGCGCACCTTCCCATCACACACTCCCGTGGTCCGACAAAGAGTGAAACACCGACCACACCTTCCATTCACACTGTCCCGGTGTCAGACACAGACGGAATCTCCCTCCATACGGTCCAATCCCACACTCCGGTGGTCAGACACAATGTGAATCTCCCTCTACACCGTCCCATCACAGAGTCACGGGGTCAGACACAGAATGAATCTACCTTCATGCAATACGATCACAGACTCCCGGGGTGAGACACACAGTGAATCTCCCTCTACACCGTCCCATCACAAACTCCCGGGGTCAGACACGGATTGAATCTCCCTACATAAGGGCCCATCCCACACTCCGATGCCAGACAGTGAGTGAATCTCCATCCACGCGGTCCCATCACAATCTCCCCGGGGTCAGACACTGAGTGAATCTCCCTCCACACCTGCCCATCAAACAGTCCCGGGGTCAGACACAGAGTGAATCTCGCTCCTCACCGTACTGTCACACAATCGTGGGTCAGACACACAGTGAATCTCCATCCACACCGTCCCATCAAAAACTCCTGGGGTCAGACACAGAGTGAATCTCCCTCCCCATCGTCCCATCAAAGACGGCTGGGTTCAGACACAGAGTAAATCACCATTCACACCTTCCCATCACACATTCCCGGGCTCAGACACTGTGTGAATCTACCTCCACACCGTCCCATGACAAACTTCCGGGATCAGAGACAGTGTGAATCTCACTCCACACCGTCCCATCACACACTCCCGGTGTCAGACAAAGTGTGAAGCTCGCTCCTCACCGTACCATCTCACAATCCGTGGGTCAGACACGGCGTGAATCTCCATCCACACCGTCACATCACAAACTCCCGAGGTCGGACACAGAGTGAATCTCATTCCACACCGCCACATCACACACTCCCGGGTTCAGACACAGATTGAATCACACTCCTCACAGTCCCATCAGACACTCCACGTGTCAGAGTGTATCTCCCTCTACGCCGTCCCATAAAACACTACCGGGTTCAAACACAGAGAGAATCTCGATCCTTACCTTCCGATGACACACACCCGGGCTCCGACAAAGATTGAAACACCGACCACAACTTCCATTCACACAGTCCCGGTGTCACACACAGTCTGAATCTCCCTCCAAACCGTCCCATGACAGAATCACGGGGTCAGACTCAGAGTGAATATACATCCATACGATCCCATCACACATTCCCGGGGTCTGACAGAGAGTGAAGCTCCCTCCACACGGTCCCATCATACAATACGGTGGTCAGACAGAGACCGAATCTCATCCAGGCCGTACCATGACAAACTCCCGGGGACAGACACTGAGTGAATCTCGCTACTCACTGTACCTTCTCACAATCCGGGGGTCAGACACAGAGTGAATTTCCATCCACACCGTCACCTCACAAACTCCCGAGGTCAGACACCGAGTGAATCTCATTCCACACCGCCACATCACACAGACCCGGGGTCAGACACAGAATGCATCTCCATCCACACCATCACATCACACACTCCCGGGGTCAGGCACTGTGTGAATCTACCTCCACACCGTCCCATCACACACTCCCGGGGTCAGGCACAAAGTGAATCTCCCTCCACACCGTCCCATCACACTCTCCCGGGGTCAGACACAGAATGAATCTCAATCCACACAGAGCCATCACACATTTCCGGGGTCAGACACTGAGTGAATCTACTTGCACAACTTCCCATAACACAATCCCGGGGTCAGAGACTGAGTGAATCTCCCTCCACACCGGCCCATCTGACAATCCCGTGGTCAGACACAGAGTGAATCTCCATTCACACCGTCACATCACAAACTCCCGTGGTCAGACACAAAATGAATCTCCCTACACGCCGTCCCATTACTAACTCCCGAGGTCAGACACAGTGTGAATCTAGCTTCGTATAATACCATCACAAACTCCCGGGGTCAGACTCAGAGTGACTCTACATCCATACGATCCCATCTCACACTCTCGGGGTAAGACAGAGAGTGAAGCTCCCTCCACACGGTCCCATCATACAATACGTTGGTCAGACAGAGACCGAATCTCATCCAGGCCGTACCATGACAAACTCCCGGGGACAGAAACTGAGTGGATTTCGCTGCTCACTGTACCTTCTCACAATCCGGGGGTCAGACACAGAGTGAATTTCCATCCACACCGTCACCTCACAAACTCCCGAGGTCAGACACCGAGTGAATCTCATTCCACACCGCCACATCACACAGACACGGGGTCAGACACAGAATGCATCTCCATCCACACCGTCCCATCACACACTCCCGGGGTCAGATACAAAGTGAATCTCCCTCCACACCGTCCCATCACACACTCCCGGGGTCAGACACAGAATGAATCTCAATCCACACAGAGACATCACACATTTCCGGGGTCAGACACGGAGTGAATCTACCTGCACAACGTCCCATCACACAATCCTGGGGTCAGAGACTGAGTGAATCTCCTTCCACATCGGCCCATCTCACAATCCCGGGGTCAGACAAAGAGTGAATCTCCATTCACACCGTCACATCACAATCTCCTGTGGTCAGGCACTGAGTGAATCTACCTCCACACCGTCCCATCACAAACTCCCGGCGTCAGAGACAGTGAATCTCGCTCCTCACAGTACCATCTCACACTCCGGTGGTCAGACAAAATGTGAATCTCCCTCCACACCGTCCCATCACAGAGTCACGGGGTCAGACACAGAATGAATCTACCTTCATGCAATACGATCACAGACTCCCGGGGTGAAACACAGTGAATCTTGCTCTACACCGTCCCATCACAAACTCCCAGGATCAGACACGGAGTGAATCTCCCTCCATACGCGCCCATCCCACAATCCGATGCCAGACAGAGAGTGAATCTCCCTCCACGCGGTCCCATCACAATCTACCCGGGCTCAGACACTGAGTGAACCTCCCTCCACACCTTCCCATCACACATTCCCGGAGTCAGACAATGAGTGAATCTCCCTCCACACCTTCGCATCACAGACTCACGGCGTCAGACACAGAGTGAATCTCCCTCTACGCAGTCCCATCAAACAATACCGAGTTCAAACACAGAGTGAATCTCCCTCAGCACGGTCCCATCACACACTCCCGTGGTCAGACAGAGAGTGAACCTCCCTCCACACGGTCCCGTCACACACTACGGTGGTCAGACAGAGAGTCAATCTCATCCACCCCGTCCCATGACAAAATCCCGGGGTCAGACAGAGCGCGAATCTTCCTCCACACCTTCCCATCACACATTCCCTGAGTCAGACACTGAGTGAATCTCACTCCACTCCTTCCCATCACACACTCCCGGGGTCTGACAAAGAGTGAAACACCGACCACACCTTCCATTCACACTGTCCCGGTGTCTCAGACAGAGAGTGAATCTTCCTCCACACGGTCCAATCACACACTACAGTGGTCAGACACAGAGAGAGTCTCCCTTCAGGCCGTCCCCTCACACACTCCCGAGGTCAGGCACTGTGTGAATCTGCCTCCACACAGTCCCATCACACACTCCCGGGGTCAGATACAAAGTGAATCTCCCTCCACACCGTCCCATCACACACTCCCGGGGTCAGACACAGAATGAATCTCAATCCACCCAGAGACATCACACATTTCCGGGGTCAGACACGAAGTGAATCTACCTGCACAACGTCCCATCACACAATCCTGGGGTCAGAGACTGAGTGAATCTCCTTCCACACCGGCCCATCTCACAATCCCGGGGTCAGACAAAGAGTGAATCTCCATTCACACCGTCACATCACAAACTCCTGGGGTCAGACCCAAAGTGAATCTCCCTCCACACCGTCCCATCACACACTCCCCGGGTCAGACACTGAGTGAATCTACCTCCACACCGTCCCATCACAAGCTCCCGGTGTCAGAGACAGAGTGACTCTCGCTCCTCACTGTACCATCTCACAAACCGGGGGTCAGACACAGACTGAATTTCCATCCACACCGTCACCTCACAAACTCCCGAGGTCAGACACAGAGAGAATCTCATTCCACACCGCCACATCACACACACCCGGGGTCAGACACAGAATGAATCTCCAACCACACCGTCACATCACACAATCCCGGTGTCAGGCACTGTGTGAATCTAGCTCCACACCGTCCCATCACACACTCCCGGGGTCAGACACAGAATGAATCTCAATCCACACAGAGCCATCACACATTTCCGGGGTCAGACACTGAGTGAATCTACTTGCACAACGTCCCATAACACAATCCCGCGGTCAGACACTGAGTGAATCTACTTGCACAACGTCCCATAACACAATCCCGGGGTCAGAGACTGAGTGAATCTCCCTCCACACCGGCCCATCTGGCAATCCCGTGGTCAGACACAGAGTGAATCTCCATTCACACCGTCACATCACAAACTCCCGTGGTCAGACACAAAATGAAGCTCCCTACACACCGTCCCATCACACTCTCCCCGGGTCAGACACAGAATGAATTTCCATCCATACAGTCCGATCACACATTTTCGCGGTCATACACTGAGTAAAGCTACCTGCACACCGCCACATCACACACTCGCGGGTTCAGACACAGAATGAATCTCAATCCACACAGAGCCATCACACATTTCCGGGGTCAGACATTGAGTGAATCTACCTGCACAGCGTCCCATCACACAATCCCGGGGTCAGACACTGAGTGAATCAGCCTCCACACCTACCCATCTCACAGTCCCAGGGTCAAACACAGAGTGCAACAGCTTCCACACCGTCCCATCACACACTCCCCGTGTCAGAGACGGAGTGAGTCTCCCTCTACGCCGTCCCATCAAACACTACTGTGTTCAAATACAGAGTGAATCTCTCTCCACACGGTCCCATCACAAACTCCCGTGGTCAGACACTGAGTGAATCTCCCTCCACACCGTCCCATCACCAACTCCCGGGGTCAGGCACAGTGTGAATCTAGCTTCATACAATACCATCACAAACTCCCGGGGTCAGACTCAGAGTGACTCTACATCCATACGATCCCAACACACACTCTCGGGGTCAGACAGAGAGCGGAGCTCCCTCCACACGGTCCCAGCACTCACTACGTTGGTCAGACAGAGAGGGAATCTCATCCACGCCATCCCATGACAAACTCACGGGGTCAGACACTGAGTGAATCAGCCTCCGCACCGTCCCATCACACGCACCCGGTGTCAGGGACAGAGTGAGTCTGCCTCGACACCGTCACATCACACACTCCCGGTGTCAAACACAGAGTCAATATAGGTGCCCACCTTCCCATCACACACTCCCGGGGTCCGACAAAGAGTGAAACACCGACCACACCTTCCATTCACACTGTCCCGGTGTCAGACACAGACGGAATCTCCCTCCATACGGTCCAATCCCACACTCCGATGGTCAGACACAATGTGAATCTCCCTCTACACCGTCCCATCACAGAGTCACGGGGTCAGACACAGAATGAATCTACCTTCATGCAACACGATCACAGACTCCCGGGGTGAGACACAGAGTGAATCTCCCTCTACACCGTCCCATCACATCTCCCGGGGTCAGACACGGATTGAATCTCCCTACATAAGGGCCCATCCCACACTCCGATGCCAGACAGTGAGTGAATCTCCATCCACGCGGTCCCATCACAATCTCCCCGGGGTCAGACACTGAGTGAATCTCCCTCCACACCTGCCCATCAAACAGTCCCGGGGTCAGACACAGAGTGAATCTCGCTCCTCACCGTACTGTCACACAATCAGTGGGTCAGACACAGAGTGAATCTCCATCCACACCGTCCCATCAAAAACTCCTGGGGTCAGACACAGAGTGAATCTCCCTCCCCATCGTCCCATCAAAGACGGCTGGGTTCAGACACAGAAAAAATCACCATTCACACCTTCCCATCACACATTCCCGGGCTCAGACACTGAGTGAATCTACCTCCACACCGTCCCATGACAAACTTCCGGGATCAGAGACAGTGTGAATCTCACTCCACACCGTCCCATCACACACTCCCGGTGTCAGACAAAGTGTGAAGCTCGCTCCTCACCGTACCATCTCACAATCCGTGGGTCAGACACGGCGTGAATCTCCATCCACACCGTCACATCACAAACTCCCGAGGTCGGACACAGAGTGAATCTCATTCCACACCGCCACATCACACACTCCCGGGTTCAGACACAGATTGAATCACACTCCTCACAGTCCCATCAGACACTCCACGTGTCAGAGTGTGTCTCCCTCTACGCCGTCCCATAAAACACTACCGGGTTCAAACACAGAGAGAATCTCGATCCTTACCTTCCGATGACACACACCCGGGCTCCGACAAAGATTGAAACACCGACCACAACTTCCATTCACACAGTCCCGGTGTCACACACAGTCTGAATCTCCCTCCAAACCGTCCCATGACAGAATCACGGGGTCAGACTCAGAGTGAATATACATCCATACGATCCCATCACACATTCCCGGGGTCTGACAGAGAGTGAAGCTCCCTCCACACGGTCCCATCATACAATACGGTGGTCAGACAGAGACCGAATCTCATCCAGGCCGTACCATGACAAACTCCCGGGGACAGACACTGAGTGAATCTCGCTACTCACTGTACCTTCTCTCAATCCGGGGGTCAGGCACAGAGTGAATTTCCATCCACACCGTCACCTCACAAACTCCCGAGGTCAGACACCGAGTGAATCTCATTCCACACCGCCACATCACACAGACCCGGGGTCAGACACAGAATGCATCTCCATCCACACCGTCACATCACACACTCCCGGGGTCAGGCACTGTGTGAATCTACCTCCACACCGTCCCATCACACACTCCCGGGATCAGGCACAAAGTGAATCTCCCTCCACACCGTCCCATCACACTCTCCCGGGGTCAGACACAGAATGAATCTCAATCCACACAGAGCCATCACACATTTCCGGGGTCAGACACTGAGTGAATCTACTTGCACAACTTCCCATAACACAATCCCGGGGTCAGAGACTGAGTGAATCTCCCTCCACACCGGCCCATCTGACAATCCCGTGGTCAGACACAGAGTGAATCTCCATTCACACCGTCACATCACAAACTCCCGTGGTCAGACACAAAATGAATCTCCCTACACGCCGTCCCATTACTAACTCCCGAGGTCAGACACAGTGTGAATCTAGCTTCGTATAATACCATCACAAACTCCCGGGGTCAGACTCAGAGTGACTCTACATCCATACGATCCCATCTCACACTCTCGGGGTAAGACAGAGAGTGAAGCTCCCTCCACACGGTCCCATCATACAATACGGTGGTCAGACAGAGACCGAATCTCATCCAGGCCGTACCATGACAAACTCCCGGGGAAAGAAACTGAGTGGATCTCGCTGCTCACTGTACCTTCTCACAATCCGGGGGTCAGACACAGAGTGAATTTCCATCCACACCGTCACCTCACAAACTCCCGAGGTCAGACACCGAGTGAATCTCATTCCACACCGCCACATCACACAGACACGGGGTCAGACACAGAATGCATCTCCATCCACACCGTCCCATCACACACTCCCGGGGTCAGATACAAAGTGAATCTCCCTCCACACCGTCCCATCACACACTCCCGGGGTCAGACACAGAATGAATCTCAATCCACACAGAGACATCACACATTTCCGGGGTCAGACACGGAGTGAATCTACCTGCACAACGTCCCATCACACAATCCTGGGGTCAGAGACTGAGTGAATCTCCTTCCACATCGGCCCATCTCACAATCCCGGGGTCAGACAAAGAGTGAATCTCCATTCACACCGTCACATCACAATCTCCTGTGGTCAGGCACTGAGTGAATCTACCTCCACACCGTCCCATCACAAACTCCCGGCGTCAGAGACAGAGTGAATCTCGCTCCTCACAGTACCATCTCACACTCCGGTGGTCAGACAAAATGTGAATCTCCCTCCACACCGTCCCATCACAGAGTCACGGGGTCAGACACAGAATGAATCTACCTTCATGCAATACGATCACAGACTCCCGGGGTGAAACACAGTGAATCTTCCTGTACACCGTCCCATCACAAACTCCCGGGGTCAGACACGGAGTGAATCTTCATTCATACGATCCCATCACACACTCTCGGGGGTCAGACAGAGAGTTAAGCTCCCTCCACATGGTCCCAGCACTCACTACGGTGGTCAGACAAAGAGGGAATCTCATCCACGCCGTCCAATGACAAACTCAGCGGGTCTGACACTGAGTGAATCAGCCTCCGCACCGTCCAATCACACACACCCGTTGTCAGGGACAGAGTGTGTCTCCCTCTACACCGTCACATCACACACTCCCGGTGTCAAACACTGAGTCAATATAGGTGCGCACCTTCCCATCACAGACTCCCGGGGACACACAGAGAGTGAATATCCATCCTCACCTTCCGATCACACACACCCGGGGTCCGACAAAGAGTGAAACACCGACCACACATTCAATTCACACTGTACCGGTGTCACACACATGGGGAATCTCTCTCCATACGGTCCCATCACACACTCTCGGTGGTCAGACAAAATGTGAATCTCCCTCCACACCGTCCCATCACAGAGTCACGTGGTCAGACACAGAATGAATCTACCTTCATGCAATGCGACCACAGACTCCCGGAGTGAGACACACAGTGAATCTCCCTCTACACCGTCCCATTACAAACTCCCGGTGTCAGACAAGGAGTGAATCTCCCTCCACACCTTCCCATCACACATTCCCGGTGTCAGACACTGACTGAATCTCCCTACACACCTTCGCATCACAGTCTCACGGAGTCAGACACAGAGTGACTCTCCCTCTACGCAGTCCCATCAAACAATACCGAGTTCTAACACAGAGTGAATCTCCCTCAGCACGGTCCCATTACACACTACGGTGGTCAGACACAGAGTGACTCTCCCTCCAGGCCATCCCCTCACACACTCCCGGGGTCAAACACAGACTGAATTTCATTCCATGTCGTTCCATCACACTCTCCGGCGGTCAGACAAAGAGTGAATCTACCTCCACACGGTCCGATCATTCACTCCCGAGGTAGACACATACTGAATCTTCCTCCACACCGTCTCACCACAAACTCCCGTGGTCAGACACAGAGTGAATCTCCCTCCATACAGACCCATCACACACTCCCGCGTTTAGAAAGAGAGTGAATATCCCTCCAGAACGTCCCATCACACACTTCCCGGGTCAGACACAGATTGAATCACCTTCATCACAGTCCCATCAGTCACTCCACGTGTCAGAGACATAGTGAGTCTCCCTCTACGCTGTCCCATCAAACACTACCGGGTTCAAACACAGAGAGAATCTCGATCCAGACCTTCCGGTCACACACACCCGGGGTCCGACAAAGAGTGAAACACCGACCACACCTACCATTCACACAGTCCCGGTGTCACACACAGTCTGAATCTCCCTCCAAACCGTCCCATGAAATAATCACGGGGTCAGACTCAGAGTGAATATACATCCATACGATCCCATCACACATTCCCGGGGTCAGACAGAGAGTGAGGCTCCCTCCACACGGTCCCAGCACACACTACGGTGGTCAGACAGAGAGGGAATTTCATCCACGCCGTCCCATGACTAACACACCGGGTCAGACACTGAGTGAATCAGCCTCCGCACTGTCCCATCACACTGACCCGGTGTCAGGGACAGAGGGAGCCTTCCTCTACACCGTCAGATCACACATTCCCGGTGTCAAAAACAGAGTCAATATAGGTGCGCACCGTCCCATCACAGAATCACGGGGACACACTTAGAGTGAATATCCATCCACACCTTTCCATCACAAAATTCCGGGGTCACACACAGAATAAATCTCTACCCTCACCTTCCCATCACTCAATCCCGGGGTCCGACAAAGTGTGAAACACCGGCCACACCTTCCATTCACACTGTCACGGTGTCACACACAGAGGGAATCTCCCTCCATACGGTCCAATCACACACTCCGGTGGTCAGACACAATGTGAATCTCCCTCCACACCGTCGCATCACAGAGTCACGTGGTCAGACACATAATGAATCTACCTTCATGCAATACGATCACAGACTCCCGGGGTGAGACACACAGTGAATCTCCCTCTACACCGTCCCATCACAAACTCCCGGCGTCAGACACGGAGTGAATCTCCCTACATGCGGGCCTATCCCACACTCCGATGCCAGACAGTGAGTGCATCTCCCTCCACGCGGTCCCATCACAATCTCCCCGGGGTCAGACACTGAGTGAATCTCCCTCCACACCTTCGCATCACAGACTCACGGCGTCAGACACAGAGTGAATCTCCCTCTACGCAGTCCCATCAAACAATACAGAGTTCAAACACAGAGGGAATCTCCCTGAACACGGTCCCATCACATACTACCGGGGTCAGACAGAGAGTGAATCTCCCTCCACACGGTCCCGTCACACACTACGGTGGTCAGACAGAGAGTCAATCACATCCACCCCGTCCCATTGCATAATCCCGGGGTCAGACAGAGAGTGAATCTTCCTCCAGGCCGTCCCCTCACACCCTCCCGGGGTCAAACACAGACTGAATCTCATTCCACGTCGTTCCATCACACTCTCCCGCGGTCAGACAAAGTGTGAATCTACCTCCACACGGTCCCATCACTCACTCCCGGTGTAGACACATACTGAATCTTCCTCCATACCGTCTCACCACAAACTCCCGTGTTCAGGCACAGAGTGAATCTCACTCCATACGGTCACATCACACATTCCCGCGGTCAGAAACAGATTAAATCTCGATCCTCACCTTCCCATCACCCACTCCCGGGCTCCGACAAAGTGTGAAATACCGACCACACATTCCCTTCACACTGTACCGGTGTCACACACATGGCGAATCTCCCTCCATACGGTCCCATCACAGAGTCACGGGGTCAGACACAGAATGAATCTAACTTCATGCAATACGCCACAGACTCCCGGAGTGAGACACACAGAGAATCTCCCTCTACACCGTACCATCACAAACTCCCGGGGTCAGACAAGGAGTGAATCTCCCTCCACACCTTCCCATCACACATTCCCGGGGTCAGACACAGTGTGAATCTCCCTCCACACCCTCGCATCACAGACTCACGGTGTCAGACACAGAGTGAATCTCCCTCTACGCAGTCCCCTCAAACAATACCGAGTTCAAACACAGAGTGAATCTCCCTCAACACGGTCCCATCACACACTCCCGCGTCAGACAGAGAGTGAATCTCCCTCCAAACGGTCCCATCACACACTACGGTGGTCAGACACAGAGTGACTCTCCCTCCAGTCCGTCCCCTCACCCGCTCCCGGGGTCAAACACAGACTGAATCTCATTCCACGTCGTTCCATCACACTCTACGGCGGTCAGACAAAGTGTGAATCTACATCCACACGGTCCGATCATTCACTCCCGAGGTAGACACATACTGAATCTTCCTCCACACCGTCTCACCACAAACTCCCGTGGTCAGACACAGAGTGAATCTCCCTCCATACAGAACCATCACACACTCCCGCGTTTAGAAAGAGAGTGAATATCCCTCCACACCGTCCCAACACACACTCCCGTGGTCAGACACAGATTGAATCACCCACCTCACAGTCCCATCAGTCACTCCACGTGTCAGAGACAGAGTGAGTCTCTCAATACGCCGTCACATCAAACACTACCGGGTTCAAACACAGAGAGAATCTCGATCCACACCTTCCGATCACACACACCCGGTGACCGACAAAGAGTGAAACACCGACCACACCTTCCATTCACACAGTCCCGGTGTCACACACAGTCTGAATCTCCCTCCACACCGTCCCATGACAGAATCACGGGTTCAGGCTCAGAGTGAATATACATCCATACGATCCCATCACACATTCCCGGGGTCAGACAGAGAGTGAAGTTCCCTCCACACGGTCCCAGCAAACACTACGGTGGTCAGACAGAGAGGGAATTTCATCCACGCCGTCCCATGAGAAACTCACCGGGTCACACACTGAGTGAATCAGCCTCCGCACCGTCCCATCACACCGACCCGGTGTCAGGGACAGAGGGAGTCTCCCTCTACACCGTCAGATCACACATTCCCGGTGTCAAACACAGAGTCAGTATAGGTGCGAACCGTCCCATCACAGACTCCCGGGGACACATTTAGAGAGAATATCCATCCACGCCTTTCCATCACACAATCCCGGGGACACACAGAGATTAAATCTCTATCCTCACCTTCCCATCACACAATCCCGGAGTCCGACAAAGAGTGAAACACCGACCATACCTTCCATTCACACTGTCCCGATGTCACACACAGAGGGAATCTCCCTCCATACGGTCCAATCACACACTCCGGTGGTCAGACACAATGTGAATCTCCCTCCACACCGTCCCATCACAGAGTCACGGGGTCAGACACAGAATGAATCTACCTTCATGGAATACGATCACAGACTCCCGGGGTGAGACACACTGTGAATCTCCCTCTACACCGTCCCATCACAAAATCCCGGGGTCCGACACGGAGTGAATCTCCATCCACGCGGTCCCATCACAATCTCCCCGGGGTCAGACACTGAGTGAATATCCCTCCAGACCTTGGCATCACAGACTCACGGCGTCAGACACAAAGTGAATCTCCCTCTGCGCAGTCCCATCAAACAATACCGAGTTCAAACATAAAGTGAATCTCCCTCAACACGGTCCCATCACACACTCCCGAGGTCAGACAGAGAGTGAATCTCCCTCCACACGGTCCCGTCACACACTACGGTGGTCAGACAGAGAGTCAATCTCATCCACCCCGTCCCATTACAAAATCCCGGGGTCAGACAGAGAGTGAATCTTCCTCCAAACGGTCCCATCACACACTCCAGTGGTCAGACACAGAGTGACTCACCCTCCAGGCCGTCCCCTCACACCCTCCCGGGGTCAAACACAGACTGAATCTCATTCCACGTCGTTCCATCACACTCTCCCGCGGTCAGACAAAGTGTGAATCTACCTCCACACGGTCCCATCACTCACTCCAGGGGTAGACACATACTGAATCTTCCTCCACACCGTCTCACCGCAAACTCCCGTGGTCAGGCACTGAGTGAATCTCCCTCGATATGGTCCGATCACACATTCCCGGGGTCAGACAGAGAGTTAACCTCCCTCCACACCGTCCCAACACACACTCCCGGGGTCAGGCACAGATTGAATCACCCTCCTCACAGTCCCATCAGTCACTCCAAGTGTCAGAGACAGAGTGAGTCTCCCTCTACGCCGTCCCATCGAACACTACCGGGTTCAAACACAGAGAGAATCTATGTTTCTTACCTTCCAATCACACACACCCGGGGTCCGACAAAGATTGAAATACCGACCACACCTTCCATTCGCACAGTCCCTGTGTCACACAGAGTCTGAATCTCCCTCCACACCGTCCCATGACAGAATCACGGGGTCAGACACAGAATGAATCTCCATCCACACCGTCACATCACACACTCCCGGGGTCAGGCACTGTGTGAATCTACTTCCACACCGTCCCATCACATACTCCCGGGGTCAGACTCAAAGTGAATCTCCCTCCAGCCCGTCCCATCACACACTCCCGGGTTCAGAAACAGAATGAATCTCAATCCACACAGAGCCATCACACATTTCCGGGGTCAGACACTGAGTGAATCTCCATCCACACCGGCCCATCTCACAATCCCGTGGTCAGACACAGAGTGAATCTCCATTCTCACCGTCACATCACAAACTCCCGTGGTCAGACACAGAATGAATCTCCCTACACACCGTCCCATCACACACTCCCCGTGTCAGACACTGAGTGAATCTACCTCCACACCGTCCCATCACAAACTCCCGGCGTCAGAGACAGAGTGAATCTCGCTCCTCACTGTACCATCTCACAATCCGGGGGTCAGACACAAGAGTGAATTTCCATCCACACAGTCCCATCACAAACTCCCTGGGTCAGACACGGAGTGAATCTCCATCCATACGGGCCCATCCCACACTCCGATACCAGACAGTGAGTGAATCTCCCTCCACGCGGTCCCATCACAATCTCCCCGGGGTCACACACTGAGTGAATCTCCCTCCACACCTGCCCATCACACATTCCCGGAGGCATACATAGAGTGAATCTCCCTCCACACCTTCGCATCACAGACTCACGGCGTCAGACACAGAGTGAATCTCCCTTTACGCTGTCCCATCAAACAATACCGAGTTCAAACACAGAGTGAATCGCCCTCAGCACGGTCCCATTACACGCTCCCGGGGTCAGACAGAGAGTGAATCTCCCTCCACACGGTCCAGTCACACACTACGGTGGTCAGACAGAGAGTCAATCTCATCCACCCCGTCCATGACAAAATCCCGGGGACAGACAGAGAGTGAACCTTCCTCCACACGGTCCCATCACACACTACGGTGGTCAGACACAGAGTGACTCACCCTCCAGGCCGTCCCCTCACACAATCCGGGGGTCAAACACAGACTGAATCTCATTCCACGTCGATCCATCACACTCTCCCGCGGTCAGACAAAGTGTGAATCTACCTCCACACGGTCCCATCACTCACTCCCGGGGAGGACACATACTGAATCTTCCTCCACACCGTCTCACCACAAACTCCCGTAGTCAGACACAGAGTGAATCTCCCTCAATACGGACCCACAACACATTCCCGGGGTCAGACAGAGAGTTAACCTCCCTCCACACCGTCCCAACACACACTCCCGTGGTCAGACACAGATTGAATCACCCTCCTCACAGTCCCATCATTCACTCCACGTGTCAGAGACAGAGTGAGTCTCCCTCTACGCCGTCCCATCAAACACTACCGGGTTCAAACACAGAGAGAATCTCGATCCACACCTTCCGATCACACACACCCGGGGTCCGATAATGAGTGAAACACCGACCACACCTTGCATTCACACAGTCCCGGTGTCACACACAGTCTGAATCTCCCGCCACACCGTCCCATGACAGAATCACGGGGTCAGACTCAGAGTGAATATACATTCATTCGATCCCATCACACATTCCCGGGGTCAGACAGAGAGTGAAGTTCCCTCCACACGGTTCCAGCACACACTACGGTGGTCAGACAGAGAGGGAATTTCATCCACGCCGTCCCATGACAAACTCACCGGGTCAGACACTGAGTGAATCAGCCTCCGCACCGTCCCATCACACAGACCCGATGTCAGGGACAGAAGGAGTCTCCCTCGACACCGTCAGATCACACATTCCCGGTGTCAAACACAGAGTCAATATAGGTGCGCACCGTCCCATCACAGACTCCCGGGGACACATTTAGAGTGAATATCCATCCACGCCTTTCAATCACACAATCCCGGGGACACACACAGATTAAATCTCTATCCTCATCTTCCCATCACACAATCCGACAAAGTGTGAAACACCGACCATACCTTCCATTCACACTGTCCCGGTGTCACACACAGAGGGAATCTCCCTCCATACGGTCCAATCACACATTCCGGTGGTCAGACACAATGTGAATCTCCCTCCACACCGTCCCATCACAGAGTCACCGGGCCCGACACAGAATGAATCTACCTTCATGCAATACGATCACAGACTCCCGCGGTGAGACACACTGTGAATCTCCCTCTACACCGTCCCATCACAAACTCCCGGGGACCGACAGGGAGAGAATCTCCATCCACGCGGTCCCATCACAATCTCCCCGGGGTCAGACGCTGAGTGAATCTCCCTCCATACCTTTGCATCACAGTCTCACGGCGTCAGACACAGAGTGACTCTCCCTCTGCGCAGTCCCATCAAACAATACCGAGTTCAAACACAGAGTGAATCTCCCTCAGCACGGTCCCATCACACACTCCCGTGTCAGACAGGGAGTGAATCTCCCTCCACACGGTCCCATCACTCACTCCCGAGGTAGACACATACTGAATCTTCCTCCACACCGTCTCACCACAAACTCCCGTGGTCAGACACAGAGCGAATCTCCCTCCATACAGACCCATCACACACTCCCGCGTTTAGAAAGAGAGTGAATATCCCTCCAGAACGTCCCATCACACACTTCCCGGGTCAGACACAGATTGAATCACCTTCATCACAGTCCCATCAGTCACTCCACGTGTCAGAGACATAGTGAGTCTCTCTCTACGCTGTCCCATCAAACACTACCGGGTTCAAACACAGAGAGAATCTCGATCCACACGTTCCGGTCACACACACCCTGGGTCCGACAAAGAGTGAAACACCGACCACACCTTCCATTCACACAGTCCCGGTGTCACACACAGTCTGAATCTCCCTCCACACCGTCCCATGACAGAATCACGTGGTCAGACTCAGAGTGAATATACATCCATACGATCCCATCACACATTCCCGGGGTCAGACAGAGAGTGAAGCTCCCTCCACACGGTCCCAGCACACACTACGGTGGTCAGACAGAGAGGGAATTTCATCCACGCCGTCCCATGACTAACACACCGGGTCAGACACTGAGTGAATCAGCCTCCGCACTGTCCCATCACACTGACCCGGTGTCAGGGACAGAGGGAGCCTCCCTCTACACCGTCAGATCACACACTCCCGGTGTCTAAAACAGAGTCAATATAGGTGCGCACCGTCCCATCACAGACTCCCGGGGACACACAGAGAGTGAATATCCATCCACGCTTTCCATCACAAAATCCCGGGGTCACACACAGAATAAATCTCTATCCTCACCTTCCCATCACTCAATCCCGGGGTCCGACAAAGAGTGAAACACCGGCCACACCTTCCATTCACACTGTCACGGTGTCACACACAGAGGGAATCTCCCTTCATACGGTCCAATCACACACTCCGGTGGTCAGACACAATGTGAATCTCCCTCCACACCGTCGCATCACAGAGTCACGGGGTCAGACACATAATGAATCTACCTTCATGCAATACGATCACAGACTCACGGGGTGAGACACACAGTGTATCTCCCTCTACACCGTCCCATCACAAACTCCCGGCGTCAGACACGGAGTGAATCTCCCTACATTCGGGCCTATCCCACACTCCGATGCCAGACAGTGAGTGCATCTCCCTCCACGCGGTCTCATCACAATCTTCCCGGGGTCAGACACTGAGTGAATCTCCCTCTACGCAGTCCCATCAAACAATACAGAGTTCAAACACAGTGGGAATCTCCCTGAACACGGTCCCATCACATACTCCCGGGTTCAGACAGAGAGTGAATCTCCCTCCACACGGTCCCGTCACACACTACGGTGGTCAGACAGAGAGTCAATCACATCCACCCCGTCCCATTGCAAAATCCCAGGGTCAGACAGAGAGTGAATCTTCCTCCAGGCCGTCCCCGCACACCCTCCCGGGGTCAAACACAGACTGAATCTCATTCCACGTCGTTCCATCACACTCTCCCGCGGTCAGACAAAGTGTGAATCTACCTCCACACGGTCCCATCACTAACTCCCGGTGTAGACACATACTGAATCTTCCTCCACACCGTCTCACCACAAACTCCCGTTGTCAGGCACAGAGTGAATCTCACTCCATACGGTCACATCACACATTCCCGCGGTCAGAAACAGATTAAATCTCGATCCTCACCTTCCCATCACCCACTCCCGGGCTCCGACAAAGTGTGAAACACCGACCACACATTCCCTTCACACTGTACCGGTGTCACACACATGGCGAATCTCCCTCCATACGGTCCCATCACACACTCCGGTGGTCAGAAAAATGTGAATCTCCCTCCACACCGTCCCATCACAGAGTCACGGGGTCAGACACAGAATGAATCTACCTTCATGCAATACGCCACAGACTCCCGGAGTGAGACACACAGAGAATCTCCCTCTACACCGCACCATCACAAACTCCCGGGGTCAGACAAGGAGTGAATCTCCCTCCACACCTTCCCATCACACATTCCCGGGGTCAGACACAGAGTGAATCTCCCTCCACACCTTCGCATCACAGACTCACGGCGTCAGACACAGAGTGAATCTCCCTCTACGCAGTCCCATCAAACAATACCGAGTTCAAACACAGAGTGAATCTCCCTCAACACGGTCCCATCACACACTCCCGCGTCAGACAGAGAGTGAATCTCCCTCCACACGGTCCCATCACACTCTACGGCGGTCAGACAAAGTGTGAATCTACCTCCACACGGTCCGATCATTCACTCCCGAGGTAGACACATACTGAATCTTCCTCCACACCGTCTCACCACAAACTCCCGTGGTCAGACACAGAGTGAATCTCCCTCCATACAGAACCATCACACACTCCCGCGTTTAGAAAGAGAGTGAATATCCCTCCACACCGTCCCAACACACACTCCCGTGGTCAGACACAGATTGAGTCACCCTCCTCACAGTCCCATCAGTCACTCCACGTGTCAGAGACAGAGTGAGTCTCTCTGTACGCCGTCACATCAAACACTACCGGGTTCAAACACAGAGAGAATCTCGATCCACACCTTCCGATCACACACACCCGGGGAACGACAAAGAGTGAAATACCGACCACACCTTCCATTCACACAGTCCCGGTGTCACACACAGTCTGAATCTCCCTCCAGACCGTCCCATGACAGAATTACGGGATCAGACTCAGAGTGAATCTACATCCATACGATCCCATCTCACATTCCCGGGGTCAGACAGAGAGTGAAGTTCCCTCCACACGGTCCCAGCACACACTACGGTGGTCAGACAGAGAGGGAATTTCATCCACGCCGTCCCATGAGAAACTCACCGGGTCACACACTGAGTGAATCAGCCTCCGCACCGTCCCATCACACAGACCCGGTGTCAGGGAGAGAGGGAGTCTCCCTCTACACCGTCAGATCACACATTCCCGGTGTCAAACACAGAGTCAGTATAGGTGCGCACCGTCCCATCACAGACTCCCGGGGACACATTTAGAGTGAATATCCATCCACGCCTTTCCATCACACAATCCCGGGGACACACAGAGATTAAATCTCTATCCTCACCTTCCCATCACACAATCCCGGAGTCCGACAAAGTGTGAAACACCGACCACACCTTCCATTCACACTGTCCCGATGTCACACACAGAGGGAATCTCCCTCCATACGGTCCAATCACACACTCCGGTGGTCAGACACAATGTGAATCTCCCTCCACACCGTCCCATCAGAGAGTTACGGGGTCCGACACAGAATGAATCTACCTTCATGGAATACGATCACATGCTCCCGGGGTGAGACACACTGTGAATCTCCCTCTACACCGTCCCATCACTAACTCCCGGGGTCCGACACGGAGTGAAACTCCATCCACGCGGTCCCATCACAATATCCCCGGGGTCAGACACTGAGTGAATATCCCTCCACACCTTGGCATCACAGACTCACGGCGTCAGACACAGAGTGAATCTCCCTCTGCGCAGTCCCATCAAACAATACCGAGTTCAAACACAGAGTGAATATCCCTCAACACGGTCCCATCACACACTCCCGAGGTCAGACAGAGAGTGAATCTCCCACCACACGTTCCCGTCACACACTTCGGTGGTCAGACAGAGAGTCAATCTCATCCACCCAGTCCCAGTACAAAATCCCGGGGTCAGACAGAGAGTGAATCTTCCTCCAAACTGTCCCATCACACACTACGGTGGTCAGACACAGAGTGACTCACCCTCCAGGCCGTCCCCTCACACCCTCCCGGGGTCAAACACAGACTGAATCTCATTCCACGTCGTTCCATCACACTCTCCCGCGGTCAGACAAAGTGTGAATCTACCTCCACACGGTCCCATCACTCACTCCCGGGGTAGACACATACTGAATCTTCCTCCACACCGTCTCACCGCAAACTCCCGTGGTCAGGCACTGAGTGAATCTCCCTCCATACGGTCCCATCACACATTCCCGGGGTCAGACAGAGAGTTAACCTCCCTCCACACTGTCCCAACACACACTCCCGGGGTCAGGCACAGATTGAATTACCCTCCTCACAGTCCCATCAGTCACTCCAAGTGTCAGAGACAGAGTGAGTCTCCCGCTACGCCGTCCCTTCGAACACTACCGGGTTCAAACACAGAGAGAATCTCGATCCTCACCTTCCGATCACACACACCCGGGGTCCGACAAAGATTGAAATACCGACCACACCTTCCATTCACACAGTCCCTGTGTCACACAGAGTCTGAATCTCCCTCCACACCGTCCCATGACAGAATCACGGGGTCAGACACAGAATGAATCTC
The DNA here is from genome assembly GCF_048418815.1 of Hemitrygon akajei. Classification (NCBI taxonomy): domain Eukaryota; kingdom Metazoa; phylum Chordata; class Chondrichthyes; order Myliobatiformes; family Dasyatidae; genus Hemitrygon; species Hemitrygon akajei. Next base: position 14,901,191 of record NW_027331920.1, on the reverse strand, counting down.
CATCCACACCGTCACATCACACACTCCCGGGGTCAGGCACTGTGAGAATCTACCTCCACACCGTCCCATCACATACTCCCGAGGTCAGACTCAAAGTGAATCTCCCTCCAGCCCGTCCCATCACACACTCCCGGGTTCAGAAACAGAATGAAACTCAATCCACACAGAGCCATCACACATTTCCGGGGTCAGACACTGAGTGAATCTCCCTCCTCACTGTACCATCTCACAATCCGGGGGTCAGACACAAGAGTGAATTTCCATCCACACCGTCCCATCACAAACTCCCTGGGTTAGACACGGAGAGAATCTCCATCCATACCGGCCCATCCCACACTCCGATACCAGACAGTGAGTGAATCTCCCTCCACGCGGTCCCATCACAATCTCCCCGGGGTCAGACACTGAGTGAATCTCCCTCCACATCTGCCCATCACACATTCTAGGAGGCATACATAGAGTGAATCTCCCTCCACACCTTCGCATCACAGACTCACGGCGTCAGACACAGAGTGAATCTCCCTTTACGCTGTTCCTTCAAACAATACCGAGTTCAAACACAGAGTGAATCGCCCTCAGCACGGTCCCATTACACGCTCCCGGGGTCAGATAGAGAGTGAATCTCCCTCCACACGGACCCGTCACACACTACGGTGGTCAGACAGAGAGTCAATCTCATCCACCCCGTCCCATGACAAAATCCCGGGGTCAGACAGAGAGTGAACCTTCCTCCACACGGTCCCATCACACACTACGGTGGTCAGACACAGAGTGACTCACCCTCCAGGCCGTCCCCTCACACACTCCCGGGGTCAAACACAGACTGAATCTCATTCCACGTCGTTCCATCACACTCTCCCGCGGTCAGACAAAGTGTGAATCTTCCTCCACACGGTCCCATCACTCTCTCCCGGGGTGGACACATACTGAATCTTCCTCCACACCGTCTCACCACAAACTCCCGTGGTGAGTCACAGAGTGAATAACCCTCCTCACAGTCCCATCATTCACTCCACGTGTTAGAGACAGAGTGAGTCTCCCTCTACGCCGTCCCATCAAACACTACCGGGTTCAAACACAGAGAGAATCTCGATCCACACCTTCCGATCACACACACCCGGGGTCCGATAATGAGTGAAACACCGACCACACCTTCCATTCACACAGTCCCGGTGTCACACACAGTCTGAATCTCCCTCCACACCGTCCCATGACAAAATCCCGGCGTCAGACAGAGAGTGAAGCTCCCTCCACACGGTTCCAGCACACACTACGGTGGTCAGACAGAGAGGGAATTTCATTCAAGCCGTCCCATGACAAACTCACCGGGTCAGACACTGAGTGAATCAGCCTCCGCACCGTCCCATCACACAGACCCGGTGTCAGGGACAGAGGGAGTCTCCCCCGACACCGTCAGATCACACATTCCCGGTGTCAAACACAGAGTCAGTATAGGTGCGCACCGTCCCATCACAGACTCCCGGGGACACATTTAGAGTGAATATCCATCCACGCCTTTCAATCACACAATCCCGGGGACACACACAGATTAAATCTCTATCATCACCTTCCCATCACACAATCCGGCAAAGTGTGAAACACCGACCACACCTTCCATTCACACTGTCCCGGTGCCACACACAGAGGGAATCTCCCTCCATACGTTCCAATCACACACTCCGGTGGTCAGACACAATGTGAATCTCCCTCCACACCGTCCCATCACACACTCCGGTGGTCAGACACAATGTGAATCTCCCTCCACACCGTCCCATCACAGAGTCACGGGGTCCGACACAGAATGAATCTACCTTCATGCAATACGATCACAGACTCCCGGGGTGAGACACACTGTGAATCTCCCTCCACACCGTCCCATCACAGAGTCACGGGGTCCGACATAGAATGAATCTACCTTCATGCAATACGATCACAGACTCCCGGGGTGAGACACACTGTGAATCTCCCTCTACACCGTCCCATCACAAACTCCCGGGGTCCGACACGGAGAGAATCTCCATCCACGCGGTCCCATCACAATCTCCCCGGGGTCAGACACTGAGTGAATCTCCCTCCATACCATCGCATCACAGACTCACGGCGTCAGACACAGAGTGAATCTCCCGCTGCGCAGTCCCATCAAACAATACCGAGTTCAAACACAGAGTGAATCTCCCTCAACACGGTCCCATCACACACTCCCGGGGTCAGACAGAGAGTGAATCTCCCTCCACACGGTCCCGTCACACACTACGGTGGTCAGACAGAGAGTCAATCTCATCCACCCTGTCCCATTACAAAATCCCGGGGTCAGACAGAGAGTGAATCTTCCTCCACACGGCCCCATCACGCACTCCGGTAGTCAGGGACAGAGTGACTCACCCTCCCGGGGTCATACACAGACTGAATCTCATTCCACCTCGTTCCATCACACTATCCCGCGGTCAGACAAAGTGTGAATCTACCTCCACACGGTCCCATCACTCACTCCCGGGGTAGAGACATACTGAATCTTCCACCACACCGTCTCTCCACAAACTCCCGTGGTCAGGCACTGAGTGAATCTCCCTCTTTACGGTCCCATCAAACATTCCCGGGGTCAGGCAGAGAGTTAACCACCCTCCACACCGTCCCAACACACACTCCCGGGGTCAGACACAGATTGAATCACCCTCCTCACAGTCCCATCTGTCACTCCAAGTATCAGAGACAGAGTGAGTCTCCCTCTACGCCGTCCCATCAAACACTACCGGGTTCAAACACAGAGAGAATCTCCATCCTCACCTTCCGACCACATACACGCGGGGTCCGACAAAGATTGAAATACCGACCACACTTTCCATTCACACAGCCCCGGTGTCACACACAGTCTGACTCTCCCTCCACACCGTCCCATGACAGAATCACGGGTCAGACTCAGAGTGAATCTTCATTCATACGATCCGATCACACACTCTCGGGGGTCATACAGAGAGGGAATCTCATCCACGCCGTCCCATGACAAACTCACGGGTTCAGACACTGAGTGAATCAGCCTCCGCACCGTCCCATCACACACACCCGGTGACCGGGACAGAGTGAGTCTGCCTCTACACCGTCACATCACACAATCCCGGTGTCAAGCAGAGAGACAATATAGGTGCGCACCTTCCCATCACACTCTCCCGGGGTCCGGCAAGAGTGAAACACCGACAACACCTTCCACTCACACTGTCCCGGTGTCACACACAGAGGGAATCTCCCTCCATACGGTCCAATCACACACTCAGGTGGTCAGACACAATGTGAATCTCCCTCCACACCGTCCCATCACAGAGTCACGGGTTCCGACACAGAATGAATCTACCTTCATGCAATACGATCACAGACTCCCGGGGTGAGACACACAGTGAATCTCCCTCTACACCGTCCCATCACAATCTCCCGGGGTCAGACACGGAGTGAATCTCCCTACATACGGGCCCATCCCACACTCCGATGCCAGAGAGTGAGTGAATCTCCATTCACGCGGTTCCATCACAATCTCCCCGGGGTCAGACACTGAGTGAATCTCCCTCAACACCTTCCCATGACACATTGCCGGTGTCAGACACAGAGTGAATCTCCCTCCACACCTTCGCATCACAGACTCACGGCGTCAGACAGAGAGTGAATCTCCCTCTACGCAGTCCCATCAAACAATACCGAGTTCAAACACAGAGAGAATCTCCCTCAAAACGGTCCCATCACAGACTCCCGGGGTCAGACAGAGAGTGAATCTCCCTCCACACGCTCCCGTCACACACTACGGTGGTCAGACACAGAGTGACTCACCATCCAGGCCGTCCCCTCACACCCTCCCGGGGTCAAACACAGACTGAATCTCATTCCACGTCGTTCCATCACACTCTCCCGCGGTCAGACAAAGTGTGAATCTACATCCACACGGACCCATCACTCACTCCCGGGGTAGACACATACTGAATCTTCCTCCACACCGTCTCACCACAAACTACCGTGGTCAGGCACAGAGTGAATCTCCCTCCATACGGTCCCATCACACATTCCCGGGGTCAGACAGAGAGTTAACCACCATTCACACCGTCCCAACACACACACCGGGTGTCAGACACAGATTGAATCACCCTCCTCACAGTCCCATCAGTCACGCCAAGTGTTAGAGACAGAGTGAGTCTCCCTCTACGCCGTCCCATCAAACACTACCGGGTTCAAACACAGAGAGAATCTCGATCCTCACTTTCCGATCACACACACCCGGGGTCCGACAAAGATTGAAACACCGACCACACATTCCATTCACACAGCCCCTGTGTCACACAGAGTCTGAATCTCCCTCCACACCTTCCCATGACAGAATCACGGGGTCAGACACAGAATGAATCTCCATCCACACCGTCACATCACACACTCCCTGGGTCAGGCACTGTGTGAATCTATCTCCACACCGTCCCATCACAAACTCCCTGGGTCAGACACGGTGTGAATCTCCATCCATACGGGCCCATCCCACACTCCGATACCAGACAGTGAGTGAATCTCCCTCCACGCGGTCCCATCACAATCTCCCCGGGGTCAGACACTGAGTGAATCTACCTTCATGCAATACGATCACAGTCTCCCGGGGTGAGACACACAGTGAATCTCCCTCTACACCGTCCCATCACAAACTCCCGGGGTCAGACCCGGAGTGAATCTCCCTACATACGGCCCCATCCCACACTCCGATGCCAGACAGTGAGTGAATCTCCCTCCACACCTTCCCATCACACATTCCCTGAGTCAGACACTGAGTGAATCTCCCTCCACATCTTCGCATCACGGACTCACGGCGTCAGACACAGAGTGAATCTCCCTCTACGCAGTCCCATCAAACAATACCGAGTTCAAACACAGAGTGAATCTGCCTCAACCCGGTCCCATCACACACTCCCGGGGTCAGACAGAGTGTGAATCTACCTCCACACGGTCCCATCACTCACTCCCGGGGTAGACACATACTGAATCTTCCTCTACACCGTCTCGCCACAAACTCCCGTGGTCAGGCACAGAGTGAATCTCCCTCCATTCGGTCCCATCACACATTCCCTGGGTCAGACAGAGAGTTAACCTCCCTCCACACCGTCCCAGCACACTCTCCCGGGGTCAGAAACAGATTGAATCACCCTCCTCACAGTACCATCAGTCACTCCACGTGTCTGAGAAAGAGTGAGTCTCCCTCTACGCCGTCCAATCAAACACGACCGGGTTCAAACACAGAGAGAATCTCGGTCCTTTCCTTCCGATCACACACACCCGGGGTCCGACAAAGATTGAAACACCGACCACATCTTGCATTCACACAGCCCCGGTGTAACACATAGTCTGAATCTCCCTCCACACCGTCCCATGACAGAATCACGGGGTCAGACTCAGAGTGAATGTACATACATACGATCCCATCTCACATTCCCGGGGTCAGACTCAGAGTGAATCTTCATTCATACGATCCCATCACACACTCTCTGGGGTCAGACCGAGAGTGAAGCTCCCTCCACATGGTCCCTGCACCCGCTACGTTGGTCAGACAGAGAGGGAATCTCATCCACGCCGTCCCATGACAAAGTCACGGGGTCAGACACTGAGTGAATCAGCCTCCGCACCGTCCCATCACACACACCCGGTGTCAGGGACAGAGTGAGTCTGCCTCTATACCGTCACATCCCACACTGCCGGTGTCAAACACAGAGACAATATAGGTGCGCACCTTCCCATCACACACTCCCGCGGACCGACAAAGAGTGAAACACCGACCACTCCTTTCAATTCACACTGTCCCGGTGTCACACACAGAGGGAATCTCCCTCCATACGGTCCAATCACACTCTCTGGTGGTCAGACACAATGTGAATCTCCCTCCTCACCGTCCCATCACAGAGTCACGGGGTCAGACACAGAATGAATCTACCTTCATGCAATACGATCACAGACTCCCGGGGTGAGACACGCAGTGAATCTCCCTCCATACTGTCCCATCACACATTCCCGGGGTCAGACAGAGAGTTAACCTCCCTCCACACCGTCCCAACACACACTCCCGGGGTCAGACACAGATTGAATCAACCTCCTCACAGTCCCATCAGGCACTCCATGTGTCAGAGACAGAGTGAGTCACCCTCTACGCCGTCCCATCAAACACTACCGGGTTCAAACACAGAGAGAATCTCGATCCTCACCTTCCGATCACACACAACCTGGGTCCGACAAAGATTGAAACACCGACCACACCTTCCATTCACACAGTCCCGGTGTCACACAGAGTCTGAATCTCCCTCCACGCCGTCCCATGACAGAACAACGCGTTCAGACACAGAATGAATCTCCATCCACACCGTCACATCACACACTCCCGGGGTCAGGCACTGTGTGAATCTACCTCCACACCGTCCCATCACACACTCCCGGCGTCAGACACAAAGTGAATCTCCCTCCACACCGTCCCATCACACACTCACGGGGTCAGACACAGAATGAATCTCAATCCACACAGAGACATCACACATTTCCGGGGTCAGACACGGATTGAATCTACCTGCACAACGTCCCATCACACAATCCTGGGGTCAGAGACTGAGTGAATCTCCCTCCACACCGGCCCATCTCACAATCCCGGGGTCAGACACAGAGTGAATCTCCATTCACACCGTCACATCACAAACTCCTTTGGTCAGACACAAATTGAATCTCCCTACACACCGTCCCATCACACACTCGCCGGTTCAGACACTGAGTGAATCTTCCTCCACACCGTCCCATCACAAACTCCCGGCGTCAGAGACAGAGTGAATCTCGATCCTCACTGTACCATCTCACACTCCGGTGGTCAGTCACAATGTGAATCTCCCTCCACACCGTCCCATCACTGAGTCACGGGGTCAGACACTGAACGAATCTACCTTCATGCAATACGACCAGAGACTCCCGGGGTGAGACACACAGTGAATCTCCGTCTACACCGTCCCATCACAATCTCCCGGGGTCAGACACTGAGTGAATCTCACTCCACTCCTTCCCATCACACACTCCCGGGGTCTGACAAAGAGTGAAACACCGAACACACCTTCCATTCACACTTTCCGGGTGTCACAAACAGAGGGAATCTTCCTCCACACGGTCCAATCACACACTCCGGTGGTCACAGAGTGACTCACCCTCCAGGCCGTCCACTCACACCCTCCCGGGGTCAAACACAGACTGAATCTCATTCCACGTCGTTCCATCACACTCTCCCGAGGTAAGACAAAGTGTGAATCTACCTCCACACCGTCCCATCACTCACTCCCGGGGTAGACACATACTGAATCTTCCTCCACACCGTCTCACCACAAACTCCCGTGGTCAGGCACAGAGTGAATCTCCCTCCATACGGTCCCATCACACATTCCCGGGGTCAGACAGAGAGTTACCCTCCCTCCGCACCGTCCCAACACACACTCCGGTGATCAGACACAGATTGAATCACCCTCCTCACAGTCGCATCAGTCACTCCACGTGTCAGAGACAGAGTGAGTCTCACTCTACGCCGTCCCATCAAAAACTACCGGGCTCAAAAACAGAGAGAATCTCGGTCCTTTCCTTCCGATCACACACACCCGGGGTCCGACAAAGATTGAAACACCGACCACATCTTGCATTCACACAGCCCCATTGTAACACATAGTCTGAATCTCCCTCCACACCGTCCCATGACAGAATCACGGGGTCAGACTCAGAGTGAATGTACATCCATACGATCCCATCTCACATTCCCGGGGTCAGACTCAGAGTGAATCTTCATTCATACGATCCCATAACACACTCTCTGGGGTCAGACCGAGAGTGAAGTTCCCTCCACATGGTCCCAGCACTCGCTACGTTGGTCAGACAGAGAGGGAATCTCATCCACGCCGTCCCATGACAAAGTCACGGGGTCAGACACTGAGTGAATCAGCCTCCGCACCGTCCCATCACAGACACCCGGTGTCAGGGACAGAGTGAGTCTGCCTCTACACCGTCACATCCCACACTGCCGGTGTCAAACACAGAGACAATATAGGTGCGCACCTTCCCATCACACACTCCCGCGGACCGACAAAGAGTGAAACACCGACCACTCCTTTCCATTCACACTGTCCCGGTGTCACACACAGAGGGAATCTCCCTCCATACGGTCCAATCACACTCTCTGGTGGTCAGACACAATGTGAATCTCCCTCCACACCGTCCCATCACAGAGTCACGGGGTCAGACACAGAATGAATCTACCTTCATTCAATACGATCACAGACTCCCGGGGTGAGACACACAGTGAATCTCCCTCTACACATTCCCATCACAACCTCCCGGGGTCAGACACGGAGTGAATCTCCCTACATACGGGCCCATCCCACACTCCGATGCCAGACAGTGAGTGAATCTCCATCCACGCGGTCCCATCACAATCTCCCAGGGTTCAGACACTGAGTGAATCTCCCTCCACTCCTTCGCATCACAGTATCACGGCGTCAGACACAGAGTGAATCTCACTTTACGCAGTCCCATCAAACAATACCGAGTTCAAACACAGAGTGAATATCCCTCAACACGGTCCCGTCACACACTGCGGTGGTCAGACTGAGAGTCAATCTCTACCACCCCGTCCCATGACAAAATCCCGGGGTCAGACAGAGAGTGAATCTTTCTCCACACCGTCTCACCACAAACTCCCGTGGTGAGGCACAGAGTGTATCTCCCTCCATACGGTCACATCAGACATTCCCGGGGTCAGACAGAGAGTTAACCTCCCTCCACACCGTCCCAACACACACTCCCGTGGTCAGACACAGATTGAATCACCCTCCTCACAGTCCCATCAGTCACTCCAAGTGTCAGAGACAGAGTGAGTCTCCCTCTATGCCGTCCCATCAAACACTACCGGGTTCAAACACAGAGAGATTTTCGGTCCTTTCCTTCCGATCACACACACCCGGTGTCGGACAAAGATTGAAACACCGACCACACCTTGCATTCACACAGCCCCCGTGTCACCCACAGTCTGAATCTTCCTCCACACCTTCCCATGACAGAATCACGGGGTCAGACTCAGGGTGAATGTACATCCATACGATCCCATCTCACATTCCCGGGGTCAGACTCAGAGTGACTCTTTATTCATACGATCCCAGGACACACTCACTGGGGTCAGACAGAGAGTGAAACTCCATCCACATGGTCCCAGCACTCACTACGGTGGTCAGACAGAGAGGGAATCACATCCACGCCGTCCCATGACAAACTCCCGGGGTCAGACACTGAGTGAATCAGCCTCCGCACCGTCCCATCACCCACTCCGGTGGTCAGACACAGAGTGACTCACTCTCCAGGCCGTCCCCTCACACCCTCCCGGGGTCAAACATAGACTGAATCTCATTCCACGTCGTTCCATCACACTGTCCCGCTGTCAGACAAAGTGTGAATCTACCTCCACACGGTCCCATCACTCACTCCCTGGGTAGACACATACTGAATCTTCCTCCACACCGTCTCACCACAAACACACGTGGTCAGGCACACAGTGAATCTCCCTCTACACCGTCCCATCACAATCTCCCGGGGTCTGACACGGAGTGAATCTCCCTACATACGGGCCCATCCCACACTCCGATGCCAGAGAGTGAGTGAATCTCCATTCACGCGGTTCCATCACAATCTCCCCGGGGTCAGACACTGAGTGAATCTCCCTCCACACCTTCGCATCACAGACTCACGGCGTCAGACAGAGAGTGAATCTCCCTCTACGCAGTCCCATGAAACAATACCGAGTTCAAACACAGAGAGAATCTCCCTCAAAACGGTCCCATCACAGACTCCCGGGGTCAGACAGAGAGTGAATCTCCCTCCACACGGTCCCGTCACACACTACGGTGGTCAGACACAGAGTGACTCACCATCCAGGCAGTCCCCTCACACCCTCCCGGGGTCAAACACAGACTGAATCTCATTCCACGTCGTTCCATCACACTCTCCCGCGGTCAGACAAAGTGTGAATCTACCTCCACACGGACCCATCACTCACTCTCGGGGTAGACACATACTGAATCTTCCTCCACACCGTCTCACCACAAACTACCGTGGTCAGGCACAGAGTGAATCTCCCTCCATACGGTCCCATCACACATTCCCGGGGTCAGACAGAGAGTTAACCACCATTCACACCGTCCCAACACACACACCGGGTATCAGACACAGATTGAATCACCCTCCTCACAGTCCCATCAGTCACGCCAAGTGTTAGAGACAGAGTGAGTCTCCCTCTACGCCGTCCCATCAAACACTACCGGGTTCAAACACAGAGAGAATCTCGATCCTCACTTTCCGATCACACACACCCGGGGTCCGACAAAGATTGAAACACCGACCACACATTCCATTCACACAGCCCCTGTGTCACACAGAGTCTGAATCTCCCTCCACACCTTCCCATGACAGAATCACGGGGTCAGACACAGAATGAATCTCCATCCACACCGTCACATCACACACTCCCTGGGTCAGGCACTGTGTGAATCTATCTCCACACCGTCCCATCACAAACTCCCTGGGTCAGACACGGTGTGAATCTCCATCCATACGGGCCCATCCCACACTCCGATACCAGACAGTGAGTGAATCTCCCTCCACGCGGTCCCATCACAATCTCCCCGGGGTCAGACACTGAGTGAATCTACCTTCATGCAATACGATCACAGTCTCCCGGGGTGAGACACACAGTGAATCTCCCTCTACACCGTCCCATCACAAACTCCCGGGGTCAGACCCGGAGTGAATCTCCCTACATACGGCCCCATCCCACACTCCGATGCCAGACAGTGAGTGAATCTCCCTCCACACCTTCCCATCACACATTCCCTGAGTCAGACACTGAGTGAATCTCCCTCCACATCTTCGCATCACAGACTCACGGCGTCAGACACAGAGTGAATCTCCCTCTACGCAGTCCCATCAAACAATACCGAGTTCAAACACAGAGTGAATCTGCCTCAACACGGTCCCATCACACACTCCCGGGGTCAGACAGAGTGTGAATCTACCTCCACACGGTCCCATCACTCACTCCCGGGGTAGACACATACTGAATCTTCCTCTACACCGTCTCGCCACAAACTCCCGTGGTCAGGCACAGAGTGAATCTCCCTCCATTCGGTCCCATCACACATTCCCAGGGTCAGACAGAGAGTTAACCTCCCTCCACACCGTCCCAGCACACTCTCCCGGGGTCAGAAACAGATTGAATCACCCTCCTCACAGTACCATCAGTCACTCCACGTGTCAGAGAAAGAGTGAGTCTCCCTCTACGCCGTCCAATCAAACACGACCGGGTTCAAACACAGAGAGAATCTCGGTTCTTTCCTTCCGATCACACACACCCGGGGTCCGACAAAGATTGAAACACCGACCACATCTTGCATTCACACAGCCCCGGTGTAACACATAGTCTGAATCTCCCTCCACACCGTCCCATGACAGAATCACGGGGTCAGACTCAGAGTGAATGTACATCCATACGATCCCATCTCACATTCCCGGGGTCAGACTCAGAGTGAATCTTCATTCATACGATCCCATCACACACTCTCTGGGGTCAGACCGAGAGTGAAGCTCCCTCCACATGGTCCCAGCACTCGCTACGTTAGTCAGACAGAGAGGGAATCTCATCCACGCCGTCCCATGACAAAGTCACGGGGTCAGACACTGAGTGAATCAGCCTCCGCACCGTCCCATCACAGACACCCGGTGTCAGGGACAGAGTGAGTCTGCCTCTACACCGTCACATCCCACACTGCCGGTGTCAAACACAGAGACAATATAGGTGCGCACCTTCCCATCACACACTCCCGCGGACCGACAAAGAGTGAAACACCGACCACTCCTTTCCATTCACACTGTCCCGGTGTCACACACAGAGGGAATCTCCCTCCATACGGTCCAATCACACTCTCTGGTGGTCAGACACAATGTGAATCTCCCTCCACACCGTCCCATCACAGAGTCACGGGGTCAGACACAGAATGAATCTACCTTCATTCAATACGATCACAGACTCCCGGGGTGAGACACACAGTGAATCTCCCTCTACACATTCCCATCACAACCTCCCGGGGTCAGACACGGAGTGAATCTCCCTACATACGGGCCCATCCCACACTCCGATGCCAGACAGTGAGTGAATCTCCATCCACGCGGTCCCATCACAATCTCCCAGGGTTCAGACACTGAGTGAATCTCCCTCCACTCCTTCGCATCACAGTATCACGGCGTCAGACACAGAGTGAATCTCACTTTACGCAGTCCCATCAAACAATACCGAGTTCAAACACAGAGTGAATTTCCCTCAACACGGTCCCGTCACACACTGCGGTGGTCAGACTGAGAGTCAATCTCTACCACCCCGTCCCATGACAAAATCCCGGGGTCAGACAGAGAGTGAATCTTTCTCCACACCGTCTCACCACAAACTCCCGTGGTGAGGCACAGAGTGTATCTCCCTCCATACGGTCACATCAGACATTCCCGGGGTCAGACAGAGAGTTAACCTCCCTCCACACCGTCCCAACACACACTCCCGTGGTCAGACACAGATTGAATCACCCTCCTCACAGTCCCATCAGTCACTCCAAGTGTCAGAGACAGAGTGAGTCTCCCTCTATGCCGTCCCATCAAACACTACCGGGTTCAAACACAGAGAGATTTTCGGTCCTTTCCTTCCGATCACACACACCCGGTGTCGGACAAAGATTGAAACACCGACCACACCTTGCATTCACACATCCCCCGTGTCACCCACAGTCTGAATCTCCCTCCACACCTTCCCATGACAGAATCACGGGGTCAGACTCAGGGTGAATGTACATCCATACGATCCCATCTCACATTCCCGGGGTCAGACTCAGAGTGACTCTTTATTCATACGATCCCAGGACACACTCTCTGGGGTCAGACAGAGAGTGAAGCTCCCTCCACATGGTCCCAGCACTCACTACGGTGGTCAGACAGAGAGGGAATCACATCCACGCCGTCCCATGACAAACTCCCGGGGTCAGACACTGAGTGAATCAGCCTCCGCACCGTCACATCACCCACTCCGGTGGTCAGACACAGAGTGACTCACTCTCCAGGCCGTCCCCTCACACCCTCCCGGGGTCAAACATAGACTGAATCTCATTCCACGTCGTTCCATCACACTGTCCCGCTGTCAGACAAAGTGTGAATCTACCTCCACAGGGTCCCATCACTCACTCCCTGGGTAGACACATACTGAATCTTCCTCCACACCGTCTCACCACAAACACACGTGGTCAGGCACACAGTGAATCTCCCTCTACACCGTCCCATCACAATCTCCCGGGGTCAGACACGGAGTGAATCTCCATCCACGCGGTCCCATCACAAACTCCCGGGGTCAGACACGGAGTGAATCTCCCTACATACGGGCCCATCCCACACTCCGATGCCAGAGAGTGAGTGAATCTCCATTCACGCGGTTCCATCACAATCTCCCCGGGGTCAGACACTGAGTGAATCTCCCTCAACACCTTCCAATGACACATTGCCGGTGTCAGACACAGAGTGAATCTCCCTCCACACCTTCGCATCACAGACTCACGGCGTCAGACAGAGAGTGAATCTCCCTCTACGCAGTCCCATCAAACAATACCGAGTTCAAACACAGAGAGAATCTCCCTCAAAACGGTCCCATCACAGACTCCCGGGGTCAGACAGAGAGTGAATCTCCCTCCACACGGTCCCGTCACACACTACGGTGGTCAGACACAGAGTGACTCACCATCCAGGCCGTCCCCTCACACCCTCCCGGGGTCAAACACAGACTGAATCTCATTCCACGTCGTTCCATCACACTCTCCCGCGGTCAGACAAAGTGTGAATCTACCTCCACACGGACCCATCACTCACTCCCGGGGTAGACACATACTGAATCTTCCTCCACACCGTCTCACCACAAACTACCGTGGTCAGGCACAGAGTGAATCTCCCTCCATACGGTCCCATCACACATTCCCGGGGTCAGACAGAGAGTTAACCACCATTCACACCGTCCCAACACACACACCGGGTGTCAGACACAGATTGAATCACCCTCCTCACAGTCCCATCAGTCACGCCAAGTGTTAGAGACAGAGTGAGTCTCCCTCTACGCCGTCCCATCAAACACTACCGGGTTCAAACACAGAGAGAATCTCGATCCTCACTTTCCGATCACACACACCCGGGGTCCGACAAAGATGGAAACACCGACCACACATTCCATTCACACAGCCCCTGTGTCACACAGAGTCTGAATCTCCCTCCACACCTTCCCATGACAGAATCACGGGGTCAGACACAGAATGAATCTCCATCCACACCGTCACATCACACACTCCCTGGGTCAGGCACTGTGTGAATCTATCTCCACACCGTCCCATCACAAACTCCCTGGGTCAGACACGGTGTGAATCTCCATCCATACGGGCCCATCCCACACTCCGATACCAGACAGTGAGTGAATCTCCCTCCACGCGGTCCCATCACAATCTCCCCGGGGTCAGACACTGAGTGAATCTACCTTCATGCAATACGATCACAGTCTCCCGGGGTGAGACACACAGTGAATCTCCCTCTACACCGTCCCATCACAAACTCCCGGGGTCAGACCCGGAGTGAATCTCCCTACATACGGCCCCATCCCACACTCCGATGCCAGACAGTGAGTGAATCTCCCTCCACACCTTCCCATCACACATTCCCTGAGTCAGACACTGAGTGAATCTCCCTCCACATCTTCGCATCACAGACTCACGGCGTCAGACACAGAGTGAATCTCCCTCTACGCAGTCCCATCAAACAATACCGAGTTCAAACACAGAGTGAATCTGCCTCAACACGGTCCCATCACACACTCCCGGGGTCAGACAGAGTGTGAATCTACCTCCACACGGTCCCATCACTCACTCCCGGGGTAGACACATACTGAATCTTCCTCTACACCGTCTCGCCACAAACTCCCGTGGTCAGGCACAGAGTGAATCTCCCTCCATTCGGCCCCATCACACATTCCCAGGGTCAGACAGAGAGTTAACCTCCCTCCACACCGTCCCAGCACACTCTCCCGGGGTCAGAAACAGATTGAATCACCCTCCTCACAGTACCATCAGTCACTCCACGTGTCAGAGAAAGAGTGAGTCTCCCTCTACGCCGTCCAATCAAACACGACCGGGTTCAAACACAGAGAGAATCTCGGTCCTTTCCTTCCGATCACACACACCCGGGGTCCGACAAAGATTGAAACACCGACCACATCTTGCATTCACACAGCCCCGGTGTAACACATAGTCTGAATCTCCCTCCACACCGTCCCATGACAGAATCACGGGGTCAGACTCAGAGTGAATGTACATCCATACGATCCCATCTCACATTCCCGGGGTCAGACTCAGAGTGAATCTTCATTCATACGATCCCATCACACACTCTCTGGGGTCAGACCGAGAGTGAAGCTCCCTCCACATGGTCCCAGCACTCGCTACGTTGGTCAGACAGAGAGGGTATCTCATCCACGCCGTCCCATTATAAAGTCACGGGGTCAGACACTGAGTGAATAAGCCACCGCACCGTCCCATCACACACACCCGGTGTCAGGGACAGAGTGAGTCTGCCTCTACACCGTCACATCCCACACTGCCGGTGTCAAACACAGAGACAATATAGGTGCGCACCTTCCAATCACACACTACCGCGGACCGACAAAGAGTGAAACACCGACCACTCCTTTCCATTCACACTGTCCCGGTGTCACACACAGAGGGAATCTCCCTCCATACGGTCCAATCACACTCTCTGGTGGTCAGACACAATGTGAATCTCCCTCCTCACCGTCCCATCACAGAGTCACGGGGAGAGACACAGAATGAATCTACCTTCATGCAATACGATCACAGACTCCCGGGGTGAGACACACAGTGAATCTCCCTCTACACAGTCCCATCACAACCTCCCGGGGTCAGACACGGAGTGAATCTCCCTACATACGGGCCCATCCCACACTCCGATGCCAGACAGTGAGTGAATCTCCATCCACGCGGTCCCATCACAATCTCCCAGGGGTCAGACACTGAGTGAATCTCCCTCCTCATCTTCCCATCACACATTCCCGGAGTCAGACACTGAGTGAATCTCCCTCCACTCCTTCGCATCACAGTATCACGGCGTCAGACACAGAGTGAATCTCCCTTTACGCAGTCCCATCAAACAATACCGAGTTCAAACACAGAGTGAATTTCCCTCAACACGGTCCCGTTACACACTACGGTGGTCAGACTGAGAGTCAATCTCTTCCACCCCGTCCCATCAGACATTCCCGGGGTCAGACAGAGAGTTAACCTCCCTCCAAACCGTCCCAACACACACTCACGTGGTCAGACACAGATTGAATCACCCTCCTCACAGTCCCATCAGTCACTCCACGTGTCAGAGACAGAGTGAGTCTCCCTCTATGCCGTCCCATCAAACACTACCGGGTTCAAACACAGAGAGATTTTCGGTCCTTTCCTTCCGATCACGCACACCCGGTGTCGGACAAAGATTGAAACACCGACCACACCTTGCATTCACACAGCCCCGGTGTCACCCACAGTCTGAATCTCCCTCCACACCTTCCCATGACAGAATCACGGGGTCAGACTCAGGGTGAATGTACATCCATACGATCCCATCTCACATTCCCGGGGTCAGACTCAGAGTGAATCTTCATTCATACGATCCCATCACACACTCTCTGGGGTCAGACCGAGAGTGAAGCTCCCTCCACATGGTCCCTGCACCCGCTACGTTGGTCAGACAGAGAGGGAATCTCATCCACGCCGTCCCATGACAAAGTCACGGGGTCAGACACTGAGTGAATCAGCCTCCGCACCGTCCCATCACACACACCCGGTGTCAGGGACAGAGTGAGTCTGCCTCTACACCGTCACATCCCACACTGCCGGTGTCAAACACAGAGACAATATAGGTGCGCACCTTCCCATCACACACTCCCGCGGACCGACAAAGAGTGAAACACGGACCACTCCTTTCAATTCACACTGTCCCGGTGTCACACACAGAGGGAATCTCCCTCCATACGGTCCAATCACACTCTCTGGTGGTCAGACACAATGTGAATCTCCCTCCTCACCGTCCCATCACAGAGTCACGGGGTCAGACACAGAATGAATCTACCTTCATGCAATACGATCACAGACTCCCGGGGTGAGACACGCAGTGAATCTCCCTCCATACTGTCCCATCACACATTCCCGGGGTCAGACAGAGAGTTAACCTCCCTCCACACCGTCCCAACACACACTCCCGGGGTCAGACACAGATTGAATCAACCTCTTCACAGTCCCATCAGGCACTCCATGTGTCAGAGACAGAGTGAGTCACCCTCTACGCCGTCCCATCAAACACTACCGGGTTCAAACACAGAGAGATTTTCGGTCCTTTCCTTCCGATCACACACACCCGGTGTCGGACAAAGATTGAAACACCGACCACACCTTGCATTCACACAGCCCCCGTGTCACCCACAGTCTGAATCTTCCTCCACACCTTCCCATGACAGAATCACGGGGTCAGACTCAGGGTGAATGTACATCCATACGATCCCATCTCACATTCCCGGGGTCAGACTCAGAGTGACTCTTTATTCATACGATCCCAGGTCACACTCACTGGGGTCAGACAGAGAGTGAAACTCCATCCACATGGTCCCAGCACTCACTACGGTGGTCAGACAGAGAGGGAATCACATCCACGCCGTCCCATGACAAACTCCCGGGGTCAGACACTGAGTGAATCAGCCTCCGCACCGTCCCATCACCCACTCCGGTGGTCAGACACAGAGTGACTCACTCTCCAGGCCGTCCCCTCACACCCTCCCGGGGTCAAACATAGACTGAATCTCATTCCACGTCGTTCCATCACACTGTCCCGCTGTCAGACAAAGTGTGAATCTACCTCCACACGGTCCCATCACTCACTCCCTGGGTAGACACATACTGAATCTTCCTCCACACCGTCTCACCACAAACACACGTGGTCAGGCACACAGTGAATCTCCCTCTACACCGTCCCATCACAATCTCCCGGGGTCTGACACGGAGTGAATCTCCCTACATACGGGCCCATCCCACACTCCGATGCCAGAGAGTGAGTGAATCTCCATTCACGCGGTTCCATCACAATCTCCCCGGGGTCAGACACTGAGTGAATCTCCCTCCACACCTTCGCATCACAGACTCACGGCGTCAGACAGAGAGTGAATCTCCCTCTACGCAGTCCCATGAAACAATACCGAGTTCAAACACAGAGAGAATCTCCCTCAAAACGGTCCCATCACAGACTCCCGGGGTCAGACAGAGAGTGAATCTCCCTCCACACGGTCCCGTCACACACTACGGTGGTCAGACACAGAGTGACTCACCATCCAGGCAGTCCCCTCACACCCTCCCGGGGTCAAACACAGACTGAATCTCATTCCACGTCGTTCCATCACACTCTCCCGCGGTCAGACAAAGTGTGAATCTACCTCCACACGGACCCATCACTCACTCTCGGGGTAGACACATACTGAATCTTCCTCCACACCGTCTCACCACAAACTACCGTGGTCAGGCACAGAGTGAATCTCCCTCCATACGGTCCCATCACACATTCCCGGGGTCAGACAGAGAGTTAACCACCATTCACACCGTCCCAACACACACACCGGGTGTCAGACACAGATTGAATCACCCTCCTCACAGTCCCATCAGTCACGCCAAGTGTTAGAGACAGAGTGAGTCTCCCTCTACGCCGTCCCATCAAACACTACCGGGTTCAAACACAGAGAGAATCTCGATCCTCACTTTCCGATCACACACACCCGGGGTCCGACAAAGATTGAAACACCGACCACACATTCCATTCACACAGCCCCTGTGTCACACAGAGTCTGAATCTCCCTCCACACCTTCCCATGACAGAATCACGGGGTCAGACACAGAATGAATCTCCATCCACACCGTCACATCACACACTCCCTGGGTCAGGCACTGTGTGAATCTATCTCCACACCGTCCCATCACAAACTCCCTGGGTCAGACACGGTGTGAATCTCCATCCATACGGGCCCATCCCACACTCCGATACCAGACAGTGAGTGAATCTCCCTCCACGCGGTCCCATCACAATCTCCCCGGGGTCAGACACTGAGTGAATCTACCTTCATGCAATACGATCACAGTCTCCCGGGGTGAGACACACAGTGAATCTCCCTCTACACCGTCCCATCACAAACTCCCGGGGTCAGACCCGGAGTGAATCTCCCTACATACGGCCCCATCCCACACTCCGATGCCAGACAGTGAGTGAATCTCCCTCCACACCTTCCCATCACACATTCCCTGAGTCAGACACTGAGTGAATCTCCCTCCACATCTTCGCATCACAGACTCACGGCGTCAGACACAGAGTGAATCTCCCTCTACGCAGTCCCATCAAACAATACCGAGTTCAAACACAGAGTGAATCTGCCTCAACACGGTCCCATCACACACTCCCGGGGTCAGACAGAGTGTGAATCTACCTCCACACGGTCCCATCACTCACTCCCGGGGTAGACACATACTGAATCTTCCTCTACACCGTCTCGCCACAAACTCCCGTGGTCAGGCACAGAGTGAATCTCCCTCCATTCGGTCCCATCACACATTCCCAGGGTCAGACAGAGAGTTAACCTCCCTCCACACCGTCCCAGCACACTCTCCCGGGGTCAGAAACAGATTGAATCACCCTCCTCACAGTACCATCAGTCACTCCACGTGTCAGAGAAAGAGTGAGTCTCCCTCTACGCCGTCCAATCAAACACGACCGGGTTCAAACACAGAGAGAATCTCGGTTCTTTCCTTCCGATCACACACACCCGGGGTCCGACAAAGATTGAAACACCGACCACATCTTGCATTCACACAGCCCCGGTGTAACACATAGTCTGAATCTCCCTCCACACCGTCCCATGACAGAATCACGGGGTCAGACTCAGAGTGAATGTACATCCATACGATCCCATCTCACATTCCCGGGGTCAGACTCAGAGTGAATCTTCATTCATACGATCCCATCACACACTCTCTGGGGTCAGACCGAGAGTGAAGCTCCCTCCACATGGTCCCAGCACTCGCTACGTTAGTCAGACAGAGAGGGAATCTCATCCACGCCGTCCCATGACAAAGTCACGGGGTCAGACACTGAGTGAATCAGCCTAAGCACCGTCCCATCACAGACACCCGGTGTCAGGGACAGAGTGAGTCTGCCTCTACACCGTCACATCCCACACTGCCGGTGTCAAACACAGAGACAATATAGGTGCGCACCTTCCCATCACACACTCCCGCGGACCGACAAAGAGTGAAACACCGACCACTCCTTTCCATTCACACTGTCCCGGTGTCACACACAGAGGGAATCTCCCTCCATACGGTCCAATCACACTCTCTGGTGGTCAGACACAATGTGAATCTCCCTCCACACCGTCCCATCACAGAGTCACGGGGTCAGACACAGAATGAATCTACCTTCATTCAATACGATCACAGACTCCCGGGGTGAGACACACAGTGAATCTCCCTCTACACATTCCCATCACAACCTCCCGGGGTCAGACACGGAGTGAATCTCCCTACATACGGGCCCATCCCACACTCCGATGCCAGACAGTGAGTGAATCTCCATCCACGCGGTCCCATCACAATCTCCCAGGGTTCAGACACTGAGTGAATCTCCCTCCACTCCTTCGCATCACAGTATCACGGCGTCAGACACAGAGTGAATCTCACTTTACGCAGTCCCATCAAACAATACCGAGTTCAAACACAGAGTGAATTTCCCTCAACACGGTCCCGTCACACACTGCGGTGGTCAGACTGAGAGTCAATCTCTACCACCCCGTCCCATGACAAAATCCCGGGGTCAGACAGAGAGTGAATCTTTCTCCACACCGTCTCACCACAAACTCCCGTGGTGAGGCACAGAGTGTATCTCCCTCCATACGGTCACATCAGACATTCCCGGGGTCAGACAGAGAGTTAACCTCCCTCCACACCGTCCCAACACACACTCCCGTGGTCAGACACAGATTGAATCACCCTCCTCACAGTCCCATCAGTCACTCCAAGTGTCAGAGACAGAGTGAGTCTCCCTCTATGCCGTCCCATCAAACACTACCGGGTTCAAACACAGAGAGATTTTCGGTCCTTTCCTTCCGATCACACACACCCGGTGTCGGACAAAGATTGAAACACCGACCACACCTTGCATTCACACATCCCCCGTGTCACCCACAGTCTGAATCTCCCTCCACACCTTCCCATGACAGAATCACGGGGTCAGACTCAGGGTGAATGTACATCCATACGATCCCATCTCACATTCCCGGGGTCAGACTCAGAGTGACTCTTTATTCATACGATCCCAGGACACACTCTCTGGGGTCAGACAGAGAGTGAAGCTCCCTCCACATGGTCCCAGCACTCACTACGGTGGTCAGACAGAGAGGGAATCACATCCACGCCGTCCCATGACAAACTCCCGGGGTCAGACACTGAGTGAATCAGCCTCCGCACCGTCACATCACCCACTCCGGTGGTCAGACACAGAGTGACTCACTCTCCAGGCCGTCCCCTCACACCCTCCCGGGGTCAAACATAGACTGAATCTCATTCCACGTCGTTCCATCACACTGTCCCGCTGTCAGACAAAGTGTGAATCTACCTCCACAGGGTCCCATCACTCACTCCCTGGGTAGACACATACTGAATCTTCCTCCACACCGTCTCACCACAAACACACGTGGTCAGGCACACAGTGAATCTCCCTCTACACCGTCCCATCACAATCTCCCGGGGTCAGACACGGAGTGAATCTCCATCCACGCGGTCCCATCACAAACTCCCGGGGTCAGACACGGAGTGAATCTCCCTACATACGGGCCCATCCCACACTCCGATGCCAGAGAGTGAGTGAATCTCCATTCACGCGGTTCCATCACAATCTCCCCGGGGTCAGACACTGAGTGAATCTCCCTCAACACCTTCCAATGACACATTGCCGGTGTCAGACACAGAGTGAATCTCCCTCCACACCTTCGCATCACAGACTCACGGCGTCAGACAGAGAGTGAATCTCCCTCTACGCAGTCCCATCAAACAATACCGAGTTCAAACACAGAGAGAATCTCCCTCAAAACGGTCCCATCACAGACTCCCGGGGTCAGACAGAGAGTGAATCTCCCTCCACACGGTCCCGTCACACACTACGGTGGTCAGACACAGAGTGACTCACCATCCAGGCCGTCCCCTCACACCCTCCCGGGGTCAAACACAGACTGAATCTCATTCCACGTCGTTCCATCACACTCTCCCGCGGTCAGACAAAGTGTGAATCTACCTCCACACGGACCCATCACTCACTCCCGGGGTAGACACATACTGAATCTTCCTCCACACCGTCTCACCACAAACTACCGTGGTCAGGCACAGAGTGAATCTCCCTCCATACGGTCCCATCACACATTCCCGGGGTCAGACAGAGAGTTAACCACCATTCACACCGTCCCAACACACACACCGGGTGTCAGACACAGATTGAATCACCCTCCTCACAGTCCCATCAGTCACGCCAAGTGTTAGAGACAGAGTGAGTCTCCCTCTACGCCGTCCCATCAAACACTACCGGGTTCAAACACAGAGAGAATCTCGATCCTCACTTTCCGATCACACACACCCGGGGTCCGACAAAGATGGAAACACCGACCACACATTCCATTCACACAGCCCCTGTGTCACACAGAGTCTGAATCTCCCTCCACACCTTCCCATGACAGAATCACGGGGTCAGACACAGAATGAATCTCCATCCACACCGTCACATCACACACTCCCTGGGTCAGGCACTGTGTGAATCTATCTCCACACCGTCCCATCACAAACTCCCTGGGTCAGACACGGTGTGAATCTCCATCCATACGGGCCCATCCCACACTCCGATACCAGACAGTGAGTGAATCTCCCTCCACGCGGTCCCATCACAATCTCCCCGGGGTCAGACACTGAGTGAATCTACCTTCATGCAATACGATCACAGTCTCCCGGGGTGAGACACACAGTGAATCTCCCTCTACACCGTCCCATCACAAACTCCCGGGGTCAGACCCGGAGTGAATCTCCCTACATACGGCCCCATCCCACACTCCGATGCCAGACAGTGAGTGAATCTCCCTCCACACCTTCCCATCACACATTCCCTGAGTCAGACACTGAGTGAATCTCCCTCCACATCTTCGCATCACAGACTCACGGCGTCAGACACAGAGTGAATCTCCCTCTACGCAGTCCCATCAAACAATACCGAGTTCAAACACAGAGTGAATCTGCCTCAACACGGTCCCATCACACACTCCCGGGGTCAGACAGAGTGTGAATCTACCTCCACACGGTCCCATCACTCACTCCCGGGGTAGACACATACTGAATCTTCCTCTACACCGTCTCGCCACAAACTCCCGTGGTCAGGCACAGAGTGAATCTCCCTCCATTCGGTCCCATCACACATTCCCAGGGTCAGACAGAGAGTTAACCTCCCTCCACACCGTCCCAGCACACTCTCCCGGGGTCAGAAACAGATTGAATCACCCTCCTCACAGTACCATCAGTCACTCCACGTGTCAGAGAAAGAGTGAGTCTCCCTCTACGCCGTCCAATCAAACACGACCGGGTTCAAACACAGAGAGAATCTCGGTCCTTTCCTTCCGATCACACACACCCGGGGTCCGACAAAGATTGAAACACCGACCACATCTTGCATTCACACAGCCCCGGTGTAACACATAGTCTGAATCTCCCTCCACACCGTCCCATGACAGAATCACGGGGTCAGACTCAGAGTGAATGTACATCCATACGATCCCATCTCACATTCCCGGGGTCAGACTCAGAGTGAATCTTCATTCATACGATCCCATCACACACTCTCTGGGGTCAGACCGAGAGTGAAGCTCCCTCCACATGGTCCCAGCACTCGCTACGTTGGTCAGACAGAGAGGGTATCTCATCCACGCCGTCCCATTATAAAGTCACGGGGTCAGACACTGAGTGAATAAGCCACCGCACCGTCCCATCACACACACCCGGTGTCAGGGACAGAGTGAGTCTGCCTCTACACCGTCACATCCCACACTGCCGGTGTCAAACACAGAGACAATATAGGTGCGCACCTTCCAATCACACACTACCGCGGACCGACAAAGAGTGAAACACCGACCACTCCTTTCCATTCACACTGTCCCGGTGTCACACACAGAGGGAATCTCCCTCCATACGGTCCAATCACACTCTCTGGTGGTCAGACACAATGTGAATCTCCCTCCTCACCGTCCCATCACAGAGTCACGGGGAGAGACACAGAATGAATCTACCTTCATGCAATACGATCACAGACTCCCGGGGTGAGACACACAGTGAATCTCCCTCTACACAGTCCCATCACAACCTCCCGGGGTCAGACACGGAGTGAATCTCCCTACATACGGGCCCATCCCACACTCCGATGCCAGACAGTGAGTGAATCTCCATCCACGCGGTCCCATCACAATCTCCCAGGGGTCAGACACTGAGTGAATCTCCCTCCACATCTTCCCATCACACATTCCCGGAGTCAGACACTGAGTGAATCTCCCTCCACTCCTTCGCATCACAGTATCACGGCGTCAGACACAGAGTGAATCTCCCTTTACGCAGTCCCATCAAACAATACCGAGTTCAAACACAGAGTGAATTTCCCTCAACACGGTCCCGTTACACACTACGGTGGTCAGACTGAGAGTCAATCTCTTCCACCCCGTCCCATCAGACATTCCCGGGGTCAGACAGAGAGTTAACCTCCCTCCAAACCGTCCCAACACACACTCACGTGGTCAGACACAGATTGAATCACCCTCCTCACAGTCCCATCAGTCACTCCACGTGTCAGAGACAGAGTGAGTCTCCCTCTATGCCGTCCCATCAAACACTACCGGGTTCAAACACAGAGAGATTTTCGGTCCTTTCCTTCCGATCACGCACACCCGGTGTCGGACAAAGATTGAAACACCGACCACACCTTGCATTCACACAGCCCCGGTGTCACCCACAGTCTGAATCTCCCTCCACACCTTCCCATGACAGAATCACGGGGTCAGACTCAGGGTGAATGTACATCCATACGATCCCATCTCACATTCCCGGGGTCAGACTCAGAGTGAATCTTCATTCATACGATCCCATCACACACTCTCTGGGGTCAGACCGAGAGTGAAGCTCCCTCCACATGGTCCCTGCACCCGCTACGTTGGTCAGACAGAGAGGGAATCTCATCCACGCCGTCCCATGACAAAGTCACGGGGTCAGACACTGAGTGAATCAGCCTCCGCACCGTCCCATCACACACACCCGGTGTCAGGGACAGAGTGAGTCTGCCTCTACACCGTCACATCCCACACTGCCGGTGTCAAACACAGAGACAATATAGGTGCGCACCTTCCCATCACACACTCCCGCGGACCGACAAAGAGTGAAACACGGACCACTCCTTTCAATTCACACTGTCCCGGTGTCACACACAGAGGGAATCTCCCTCCATACGGTCCAATCACACTCTCTGGTGGTCAGACACAATGTGAATCTCCCTCCTCACCGTCCCATCACAGAGTCACGGGGTCAGACACAGAATGAATCTACCTTCATGCAATACGATCACAGACTCCCGGGGTGAGACACGCAGTGAATCTCCCTCCATACTGTCCCATCACACATTCCCGGGGTCAGACAGAGAGTTAACCTCCCTCCACACCGTCCCAACACACACTCCCGGGGTCAGACACAGATTGAATCAACCTCTTCACAGTCCCATCAGGCACTCCATGTGTCAGAGACAGAGTGAGTCACCCTCTACGCCGTCCCATCAAACACTACCGGGTTCAAACACAGAGAGAATCTCGATCCTCACCTTCCGATCACACACAACCTGGGTCCGACAAAGATTGAAACACCGACCACACCTTCCATTCACACAGTCCCGGTGTCACACAGAGTCTGAATCTCCCTCCACGCCGTCCCATGACAGAATAACGCGTTCAGACACAGAATGAATCTCCATCCACACCGTCACATCACACACACCCGGGGTCAGGCACTGTGTGAATCTACCTCCACACCGTCCCATCACACACTCCCGGCGTCAGACACAAAGTGAATCTCCCTCCACACCGTCCCATCACACACTCACGGGGTCAGACACAGAATGAATCTCAATCCACACAGAGACATCACACATTTCCGGGGTCAGACACGGATTGAATCTACCTGCACAACGTCCCATCACACAATCCTGGGGTCAGAGACTGAGTGAATCTCCCTCCACACCGGCCCATCTCACAATCCCGGGGTCAGACACAGAGTGAATCTCCATTCACACCGTCACATCACAAACTCCTTTGGTCAGACACAAAATGAATCTCCCTACACACCGTCCCATCACACACTCGCCGGTTCAGACACTGAGTGAATCTTCCTCCACACCGTCCCATCACAAACTCCCGGCGTCAGAGACAGAGTGAATCTCGATCCTCACTGTACCATCTCACACTCCGGTGGTCAGTCACAATGTGAATCTCCCTCCACACCGTCCCATCACTGAGTCACGGGGTCAGACACTGAACGAATCTACCTTCATGCAATACGACCAGAGACTCCCGGGGTGAGACACACAGTGAATCTCCGTCTACACCGTCCCATCACAATCTCCCGGGGTCAGACACTGAGTGAATCTCACTCCACTCCTTCCCATCACACACTCCCGGGGTCTGACAAAGAGTGAAACACCGAACACACCTTCCATTCACACTTTCCGGGTGTCACAAACAGAGGGAATCTTCCTCCACACGGTCCAATCACACACTCCGGTGGTCAGACACAGAGTGACTCACCCTCCAGGCCGTCCACTCACACCCTCCCGGGGTCAAACACAGACTGAATCTCATTCCACGTCGTTCCATCACACTCTCCCGAGGTAAGACAAAGTGTGAATCTACCTCCACACCGTCCCATCACTCACTCCCGGGGTAGACACATACTGAATCTTCCTCCACACCGTCTCTCCACAAACTCCCGTGGTCAGGCACAGAGTGAATCTCCCTCCATACGGTCCCATCACACATTCCCGGGGTCAGACAGAGAGTTACCCTCCCTCCGCACCGTCCCAACACACACTCCGGTGATCAGACACAGATTGAATCACCCTCCTCACAGTCGCATCAGTCACTCCACGTGTCAGAGACAGAGTGAGTCTCACTCTACGCCGTCCCATCAAAAACTACCGGGCTCAAAAACAGAGAGAATCTCGGTCCTTTCCTTCCGATCACACACACCCGGGGTCCGACAAAGATTGAAACACCGACCACATCTTGCATTCACACAGCCCCATTGTAACACATAGTCTGAATCTCCCTCCACACCGTCCCATGACAGAATCACGGGGTCAGACTCAGAGTGAATGTACATCCATACGATCCCATCTCACATTCCCGGGGTCAGACTCAGAGTGAATCTTCATTCATACGATCCCATAACACACTCTCTGGGGTCAGACCGAGAGTGAAGTTCCCTCCACATGGTCCCAGCACTCGCTACGTTGGTCAGACAGAGAGGGAATCTCATCCACGCCGTCCCATGACAAAGTCACGGGGTCAGACACTGAGTGAATCAGCCTCCGCACCGTCCCATCACAGACACCCGGTGTCAGGGACAGAGTGAGTCTGCCTCTACACCGTCACATCCCACACTGCCGGTGTCAAACACAGAGACAATATAGGTGCGCACCTTCCCATCACACACTCCCGCGGACCGACAAAGAGTGAAACCCCGACCACTCCTTTCCATTCACACTGTCCCGGTGTCACACACAGAGGGAATCTCCCTCCATACGGTCCAATCACACTCTCTGGTGGTCAGACACAATGTGAATCTCCCTCCACACCGTCCCATCACAGAGTCACGGGGTCAGACACAGAATGAATCTACCTTCATTCAATACGATCACAGACTCCCGGGGTGAGACACACAGTGAATCTCCCTCTACACATTCCCATCACAACCTCTCGGGGTCAGACACGGAGTGAATCTCCCTACATACGGGCCCATCCCACACTCCGATGCCAGACAGTGAGTGAATCTCCATCCACGCGGTCCCATCACAATCTCCCAGGGTTCAGACACTGAGTGAATCTCCCTCCACTCCTTCGCATCACAGTATCACGGCGTCAGACACAGAGTGAATCTCACTTTACGCAGTCCCATCAAACAATACCGAGTTCAAACACAGAGTGAATTTCCCTCAACACGGTCCCGTCACACACTGCGGTGGTCAGACTGAGAGTCAATCTCTACCACCCCGTCCCATGACAAAATCCCGGGGTCAGACAGAGAGTGAATCTTTCTCCACACCGTCTCACCACAAACTCCCGTGGTGAGGCACAGAGTGTATCTCCCTCCATACGGTCACATCAGACATTCCAGGGGTCAGACAGAGAGTTAACCTCCCTCCACACCGTCCCAACACACACTCCCGTGGTCAGACACAGATTGAATCACCCTCCTCACAGTCCCATCAGTCACTCCAAGTGTCAGAGACAGAGTGAGTCTCCCTCTATGCCGTCCCATCAAACACTACCGGGTTCAAACACAGAGAGATTTTCGGTCCTTTCCTTCCGATCACACACACCCGGTGTCGGACAAAGATTGAAACACCGACCACACCTTGCATTCACACAGCCCCGGTGTCACCCACAGTCTGCATCTCCCTCCACACCTTCCCATGACAGAATCACGGGGTCAGACTCAGGGTGAATGTACATCCATACGATCCCATCTCACATTCCCGGGGTCAGACTCAGAGTGACTCTTTATTCATACGATCCCAGGACACACTCTCTGGGGTCAGACAGAGAGTGAAGCTCCCTCCACATGGTCCCAGCACTCACTACGGTGGTCAGACAGAGAGGGAATCACATCCACGCCGTCCCATGACAAACGCCCGGGGTCAGACACTGAGTGAATCAGCCTCCGCACCGTCCCATCACCCACTCCGGTGGTCAGACACAGAGTGACTCACTCTCCAGGCCGTCCCCTCACACCCTCCCGGGGTCAAACATAGACTGAATCTCATTCCACGTCGTTCCATCACACTGTCCCGCTGTCAGACAAAGTGTGAATCTACCTCCACACGGTCCCATCACTCACTCCCTGGGTAGACACATACTGAATCTTCCTCCACACCGTCTCACCACAAACACACGTGGTCAGGCACAGAGTGAATCTCCCTCCATACTGTCCCATCACACATTCCCGGGGTCAGACAGAGAGTTAACCTCCCTCCACACCGTCCCAACACACACTCCCGGGGTCAGACACAGATTGAATCAACCTCCTCACAGACCCATCAGGCACTCCATGTGTCAGAGACAGAGTGAGTCACCGTCTACGCCGTCCCATCAAACACTACCGGGTTCAAACACAGAGAGAATCTCGATCCTCACTTTCCGATCACACACATCCGGGGTCCGACAAAGATTGAAACACCGACCACACATTCCATTCACACAGCCCCTGTGTCACACAGAGTCTGAATCTCCCTCCACACCTTCCCATGACAGAATCACGGGGTCAGACACAGAATGAATCTCCATCCACACCGTCACATCACACACTCCCTGGGTCAGGCACTGTGTGAATCTATCTCCACACCGTCCCATCACAAACTCCCTGGGTCAGACACGGTGTGAATCTCCATCCATACGGGCCCATCCCACACTCCGATACCAGACAGTGAGTGAATCTCCCTCCACGCGGTCCCATCACAATCTCCCCGGGGTCAGACACTGAGTGAATCTACCTTCATGCAATACGATCACAAGCTCCCGGGGTGAGACACACAGTGAATCTCCCTCTACACCGTCCCATCACAAACTCCCGGGGTCAGACCCGGAGTGAATCTCCCTACATACGGCCCCATCCCACACTCCGATGCCAGAGAGTGAGTGAATCTCCCTCCACACCTTCCCATCACACATTCCCTGAGTCAGACACTGAGTGAATCTCCCTCCACATCTTCGCATCACAGACTCACGGCGTCAGACACAGAGTGAATCTCCCTCTACGCAGTCCCATCAAACAATACCGAGTTCAAACACAGAGTGAATCTGCCTCAACACGGTCCCATCACACACTCCCGGGGTCAGACAGAGTGTGAATCTACCTCCACACGGTCCCATCACTCACTCCCGGGGTAGACACATACTGAATCTTCCTCTACACCGTCTCGCCACAAACTCCCGTGGTCAGGCACAGAGTGAATCTCCCTCCATTCGGTCCCATCACACTTTCCCTGGGTCAGACAGAGAGTTAACCTCCCTCCACACCGTCCCAGCACACTCTCCCGGGGTCAGAAACAGATTGAATCACCCTCCTCACAGTCCCATCAGTCACTCCACGTGTCAGAGAAAGAGTGAGTCTCCCTCTACGCCGTCCAATCAAACACGACCGGGTTCAAACACAGAGAGAATCTCGGTCCTTTCCTTCCGATCAAACACACCCGGGGTCCGACAAAGATTGAAACACCGACCACATCTTGCATTCACACAGCCCCGGTGTAACACATAGTCTGAATCTCCCTCCACACCGTCCCATGACAGAATCACGGGGTCAGACTCAGAGTGAATGTACATCCATACGATCCCATCTCACATTCCCGGGGTCAGACTCAGAATGAATCTTCATTCATACGATCCCATCACACACTCTCTGGGGTCAGACCGAGAGTGAAGCTCCCTCCACATGGTCCCAGCACTCGCTACGTTGGTCAGACAGAGAGGGAATCTCATCCACGCCGTCCCATTATAAAGTCACGGGGTCAGACACTGAGTGAATAAGCCACCGCACCGTCCCATCACACACACCCGGTGTCAGGGACAGAGTGAGTCTGCCTCTACACCGTCACATCCCACACTGCCGGGGTCAAACACAGAGACAATATAGGTGCGCACCTTCCCATCACACACTCCCGCGGACCGACAAAGAGTGAAACACCGACCACTCCTTTCCATTCACACTGTCCCGGTGTCACACACAGAGGGAATCTCCCTCCATACGGTCCAATCACACTCTCTGGTGGTCAGACACAATGTGAATCTCCCTCCTCACCGTCCCATCACAGAGTCACGGGGACAGACACAGAATGAATCTACCTTCATGCAATACGATCACAGACTCCCGGGGTGAGACACACAGTGAATCTCCCTCTACACAGTCCCATCACAACCTCCCGGGGTCAGACACGGAGTGAATCTCCATCCATACGGGCCCATCCCACACTCCGATACCAGACAGTGAGTGAATCTCCCTCCACGCGGTCCCATCACAATCTCCCCGGGGTCAGACACTGAGTGAATCTACCTTCATGCAATACGATCACAGTCTCCCGGGGTGAGACACACAGTGAATCTCCCTCTACACCGTCCCATCACAAACTCCCGGGGTCAGACCCGGAGTGAATCTCCCTACATACGGCCCCATCCCACACTCCGATGCCAGAGAGTGAGTGAATCTCCCTCCACACCTTCCCATCACACATTCCCTGAGTCAGACACTGAGTGAATCTCCCTCCACATCTTCGCATCACAGACTCACGGCGTCAGACACAGAGTGAATCTCCCTCTACGCAGTCCCATCAAACAATACCGAGTTCAAACACAGAGTGAATCTGCCTCAACACGGTCCCATCACACACTCCCGGGGTCAGACAGAGTGTGAATCTACCTCCACACGGTCCCATCACTCACTCCCGGGGTAGACACATACTGAATCTTCCTCTACACCGTCTCGCCACAAACTCCCGTGGTCAGGCACAGAGTGAATCTCCCTCCATTCGGTCCCATCACACATTCCCAGGGTCAGACAGAGAGTTAACCTCCCTCCACACCGTCCCAGCACACTCTCCCGGGGTCAGAAACAGATTGAATCACCCTCCTCACAGTCCCATCAGTCAATCCACGTGTCAGAGAAAGAGTGAGTCTCCCTCTACGCCGTCCAATCAAACACGACCGGGTTCAAACACAGAGAGAATCTCTGTCCTTTCCTTCCGATCACACACACCCGGGGTCCGACAAAGATTGAAACACCGACCACATCTTGCATTCACACAGCCCCGGTGTAACACATAGTCTGAATCTCCCTCCACACCGTCCCATGACAGAATCACGGGGTCAGACTCAGAGTGAATGTACATCCATACGATCCCATCTCACATTCCCGGGGTCAGACTCAGAGTGAATCTTCATTCATACGATCCCATCACACACTCTCTGGGGTCAGACCGAGAGTGAAGCTCCCTCCACATGGTCCCAGCACTCGCTACGTTGGTCAGACAGAGAGGGAATCTCATCCACGCCGTCCCATTATAAAGTCACGGGGTCAGACACTGAGTGAATAAGCCACCGCACCGTCCCATCACACACACCCGGTGTCAGGGACAGAGTGAGTCTGCCTCTACACCGTCACATACCACACTGCCGGTGTCAAACACAGAGACAATATAGGTGCGCACCTTCCCATCACACACTCCCGCGGACCGACAAAGAGTGAAACACCGACCACTCCTTTCCATTCACACTGTCCCGGTGTCACACACAGAGGGAATCTCCCTCCATACGGTCCAATCACACTCTCTGGTGGTCAGACACAATGTGAATCTCCCTCCTCACCGTCCCATCACAGAGTCACGGGGACAGACACAGAATGAATCTACCTTCATGCAATACGATCACAGACTCCCGGGGTGAGACACACAGTGAATCTCCCTCTACACAGTCCCATCACAACCTCCCGGGGTCAGACACGGAGTGAATCTCCCTACATACGGGCCCATCCCACACTCCGATGCCAGACAGTGAGTGAATCTCCATCCACGCGGTCCCATCACAATCTCCCAGGGGTCAGACACTGAGTGAATCTCCGTCCACATCTTCCCATCACACATTCCCGGAGTCAGACACTGAGTGAATCTCCCTCCACTCCTTCGCATCACAGTATCACGGCGTCAGACACAGAGTGAATCTCCCTTTACGCAGTCCCATCAAACAATACCGAGTTCAAACACAGAGTGAATCTCCCTCAACACGGTCCCGTTACACACTACGGTGGTCAGACTGAGAGTCAATCTCTTCCACCCCGTCCCATCATACATTCCCGGGGTCAGACAGAGAGTTAACCTCCCTCCAGACCGTCCCAACACACACTCCCGTGGTCAGACACAGATTGAATCACCCTCCTCACAGTCCCATCAGTCACTCCACGTGTCAGAGACAGAGTGAGTCTCCCTCTATGCCGTCCCATCAAACACTACCGGGTTCAAACACAGAGAGATTTTCGGTCCTTTCCTTCCGATCACACACACCCAGTGTCGGACAAAGATTGAAACACCGACCACACCTTGCATTCACACAGCCCCGGTGTCACCCACAGTCTGAATCTCCCTCCACACCTTCCCATGACAGAATCACGGGGTCAGACTCAGGGTGAATGTACATCCATACGATCCCATCTCACATTCCCGGGGTCAGACTCAGAGTGAATCTTCATTCATACGATCCCATCACACACTCTCTGGGGTCAGACCGAGAGTGAAGCTCCCTCCACATGGTCCCTGCACCCGCTACGTTGGTCAGACAGAGAGGGAATCTCATCCACGCCGTCCCATGACAAAGTCACGGGGTCAGACACTGAGTGAATCAGCCTCCGCACCGTCCCATCACACACACCCGGTGTCAGGGACAGAGTGAGTCTGCCTCTACACCGTCACATCCCACACTGCCGGTGTCAAACACAGAGACAATATAGGTGCGCACCTTCCCATCACACACTCCCGCGGACCGACAAAGAGTGAAACACCGACCACTCCTTTCAATTCACACTGTCCCGGTGTCACACACAGAGGGAATCTCCCTCCATACGGTCCAATCACACTCTCTGGTGGTCAGACACAATGTGAATCTCCCTCCTCACCGTCCCATCACAGAGTCACGGGGTCAGACACAGAATGAATCTACCTTCATGCAATACGATCACAGACTCCCGGGGTGAGACACACAGTGAATCTCCCTCTACACAGTCCCATCACAACCTCCCGGGGTCAGACACGGAGTGAATCTCCCTACATACGGGCCCATCCCACACTCCGATGCCAGACAGTGAGTGAATCTCCATCCACGCGGTCCCATCACAATCTCCCAGGGGTCAGACACTGAGTGAATCTCCCTCCACATCTTCCCATCACACATTCCCGGAGTCAGACACTGAGTGAATCTCCCTCCACTCCTTCGCATCACAGTATCACGGCGTCAGACACAGAGTGAATCTCCCTTTACGCAGTCCCATCAAACAATACCGAGTTCAAACACAGAGTGAATTTCCCTCAACACGGTCCCGTTACACACTACGGTGGTCAGACTGAGAGTCAATCTCTTCCACCCCGTCCCATCAGACATTCCCGGGGTCAGACAGAGAGTTAACCTCCCTCCAAACCGTCCCAACACACACTCCCGTGGTCAGACACAGATTGAATCACCCTCCTCACAGTCCCATCAGTCACTCCACGTGTCAGAGACAGAGTGAGTCTCCCTCTATGCCGTTCCATCAAACACTACCGGGTTCAAACACAGAGAGATTTTCGGTCCTTTCCTTCCGATCACACACACCCAGTGTCGGACAAAGATTGAAACACCGACCACACCTTGCATTCACACAGCCCCGGTGTCACCCACAGTCTGAATCTCCCTCCACACCTTCCCATGACAGAATCACGGGGTCAGACTCAGGGTGAATGTACATCCATACGATCCCATCTCACATTCCCGGGGTCAGACGCAGAGTGAATCTTCATTCATACGATCCCATCACACACTCTCTGGGGTCAGACCGAGAGTGAAGCTCCCTCCACATGGTCCCTGCACCCGCTACGTTGGTCAGACAGAGAGGGAATCTCATCCACGCCGTCCCATGACAAAGTCACGGGGTCAGACACTGAGTGAATCAGCCTCCGCACCGTCCCATCACACACACCCGGTGTCAGGGACAGAGTGAGTCTGCCTCTACACCGTCACATCCCACACTGCCGGTGTCAAACACAGAGACAATATAGGTGCGCACCTTCCCATCACACACTCCCGCGGACCGACAAAGAGTGAAACACGGACCACTCCTTTCAATTCACACTGTCCCGGTGTCACACACAGAGGGAATCTCCCTCCATACGGTCCAATCACACTCTCTGGTGGTCAGACACAATGTGAATCTCCCTCCTCACCGTCCCATCACAGAGTCACGGGGTCAGACACAGAATGAATCTACCTTCATGCAATACGATCACAGACTCCCGGGGTGAGACACGCAGTGAATCTCCCTCCATACTGTCCCATCACACATTCCCGGGGTCAGACAGAGAGTTAACCTCCCTCCACACCGTCCCAACACACACTCCCGGGGTCAGACACAGATTGAATCAACCTCTTCACAGTCCCATCAGGCACTCCATGTGTCAGAGACAGAGTGAGTCACCCTCTACGCCGTCCCATCAAACACTACCGGGTTCAAACACAGAGAGAATCTCGATCCTCACCTTCCGATCACACACAACCTGGGTCCGACAAAGATTGAAACACCGACCACACCTTCCATTCACACAGTCCCGGTGTCACACAGAGTCTGAATCTCCCTCCACGCCGTCCCATGACAGAATAACGCGTTCAGACACAGAATGAATCTCCATCCACACCGTCACATCACACACACCCGGGGTCAGGCACTGTGTGAATCTACCTCCACACCGTCCCATCACACACTCCCGGCGTCAGACACAAAGTGAATCTCCCTCCACACCGTCCCATCACACACTCACGGGGTCAGACACAGAATGAATCTCAATCCACACAGAGACATCACACATTTCCGGGGTCAGACACGGATTGAATCTACCTGCACAACGTCCCATCACACAATCCTGGGGTCAGAGACTGAGTGAATCTCCCTCCACACCGGCCCATCTCACAATCCCGGGGTCAGACACAGAGTGAATCTCCATTCACACCGTCACATCACAAACTCCTTTGGTCAGACACAAAATGAATCTCCCTACACACCGTCCCATCACACACTCGCCGGTTCAGACACTGAGTGAATCTTCCTCCACACCGTCCCATCACAAACTCCCGGCGTCAGAGACAGAGTGAATCTCGATCCTCACTGTACCATCTCACACTCCGGTGGTCAGTCACAATGTGAATCTCCCTCCACACCGTCCCATCACTGAGTCACGGGGTCAGACACTGAACGAATCTACCTTCATGCAATACGACCAGAGACTCCCGGGGTGAGACACACAGTGAATCTCCGTCTACACCGTCCCATCACAATCTCCCGGGGTCAGACACTGAGTGAATCTCACTCCACTCCTTCCCATCACACACTCCCGGGGTCTGACAAAGAGTGAAACACCGAACACACCTTCCATTCACACTTTCCGGGTGTCACAAACAGAGGGAATCTTCCTCCACACGGTCCAATCACACACTCCGGTGGTCAGACACAGAGTGACTCACCCTCCAGGCCGTCCACTCACACCCTCCCGGGGTCAAACACAGACTGAATCTCATTCCACGTCGTTCCATCACACTCTCCCGAGGTAAGACAAAGTGTGAATCTACCTCCACACCGTCCCATCACTCACTCCCGGGGTAGACACATACTGAATCTTCCTCCACACCGTCTCACCACAAACTCCCGTGGTCAGGCACAGAGTGAATCTCCCTCCATACGGTCCCATCACACATTCCCGGGGTCAGACAGAGAGTTACCCTCCCTCCGCACCGTCCCAACACACACTCCGGTGATCAGACACAGATTGAATCACCCTCCTCACAGTCGCATCAGTCACTCCACGTGTCAGAGACAGAGTGAGTCTCACTCTACGCCGTCCCATCAAAAACTACCGGGCTCAAAAACAGAGAGAATCTCGGTCCTTTCCTTCCGATCACACACACCCGGGGTCCGACAAAGATTGAAACACCGACCACATCTTGCATTCACACAGCCCCGGTGTAACACATAGTCTGAATCTCCCTCCACACCGTCCCATGACAGAATCACGGGGTCAGACTCAGAGTGAATGTACATCCATACGATCCCATCTCACATTCCCGGGGTCAGACTCAGAGTGAATCTTCATTCATACGATCCCATAACACACTCTCTGGGGTCAGACCGAGAGTGAAGTTCCCTCCACCTGGTCCCAGCACTCGCTACGTTGGTCAGACAGAGAGGGAATCTCATCCACGCCGTCCCATGACAAAGTCACGGGGTCAGACACTGAGTGAATCAGCCTCCGCACCGTCCCATCACAGACACCCGGTGTCAGGGACAGAGTGAGTCTGCCTCTACACCGTCACATCCCACACTGCCGGTGTCAAACACAGAGACAATATAGGTGCGCACCTTCCCATCACACACTCCCGCTGACCGACAAAGAGTGAAACCCCGACCACTCCTTTCCATTCACACTGTCCCGGTGTCACACACAGAGGGAATCTCCCTCCATACGGTCCAATCACACTCTCTGGTGGTCAGACACAATGTGAATCTCCCTTCACACCGTCCCATCACAGAGTCACGGGGTCAGACACAGAATGAATCTACCTTCATTCAATACGATCACAGACTCCCGGGGTGAGACACACAGTGAATCTCCCTCTACACATTCCCATCACAACCTCCCGGGGTCAGACACGGAGTGAATCTCCCTACATACGGGCCCATCCCACACTCCGATGCCAGACAGTGAGTGAATCTCCATCCACGCGGTCCCATCACAATCTCCCAGGGTTCAGACACTGAGTGAATCTCCCTCCACTCCTTCGCATCACAGTATCACGGCGTCAGACACAGAGTGAATCTCACTTTACGCAGTCCCATCAAACAATACCGAGTTCAAACACAGAGTGAATTTCCCTCAACACGGTCCCGTCACACACTGCGGTGGTCAGACTGAGAGTCAATCTCTACCACCCCGTCCCATGACAAAATCCCGGGGTCAGACAGAGAGTGAATCTTTCTCCACACCGTCTCACCACAAACTCCCGTGGTGAGGCACAGAGTGTATCTCCCTCCATACGGTCACATCAGACATTCCAGGGGTCAGACAGAGAGTTAACCTCCCTCCACACCGTCCCAACACACACTCCCGTGGTCAGACACAGATTGAATCACCCTCCTCACAGTCCCATCAGTCACTCCAAGTGTCAGAGACAGAGTGAGTCTCCCTCTATGCCGTCCCATCAAACACTACCGGGTTCAAACACAGAGAGATTTTCGGTCCTTTCCTTCCGATCACACACACCCGGTGTCGGACAAAGATTGAAACACCGACCACACCTTGCATTCACACAGCCCCGGTGTCACCCACAGTCTGCATCTCCCTCCACACCTTCCCATGACAGAATCACGGGGTCAGACTCAGGGTGAATGTACATCCATACGATCCCATCTCACATTCCCGGGGTCAGACTCAGAGTGACTCTTTATTCATACGATCCCAGGACACACTCTCTGGGGTCAGACAGAGAGTGAAGCTCCCTCCACATGGTCCCAGCACTCACTACGGTGGTCAGACAGAGAGGGAATCACATCCACGCCGTCCCATGACAAACGCCCGGGGTCAGACACTGAGTGAATCAGCCTCCGCACCGTCCCATCACCCACTCCGGTGGTCAGACACAGAGTGACTCACTCTCCAGGCCGTCCCCTCACACCCTCCAGGGGTCAAACATAGACTGAATCTCATTCCACGTCGTTCCATCACACTGTCCCGCTGTCAGACAAAGTGTGAATCTACCTCCACACGGTCCCATCACTCACTCCCTGGGTAGACACATACTGAATCTTCCTCCACACCGTCTCACCACAAACACACGTGGTCAGGCACAGAGTGAATCTCCCTCCATACTGTCCCATCACACATTCCCGGGGTCAGACAGAGAGTTAACCTCCCTCCACACCGTCCCAACACACACTCCCGGGGTCAGACACAGATTGAATCAACCTCCTCACAGACCCATCAGGCACTCCATGTGTCAGAGACAGAGTGAGCCACCGTCTACGCCGTCCCATCAAACACTACCGGGTTCAAACACAGAGAGAATCTCGATCCTCACTTTCCGATCACACACATCCGGGGTCCGACAAAGATTGAAACACCGACCACACATTCCATTCACACAGTCCCGGTGTCACACAGAGTCTGAATCTCCCTCCACACCTTCCCATGACAGAATCACGGGGTCAGACACAGAATGAATCTCCATCCACACCGTCACATCACACACTCCCTGGGTCAGGCACTGTGTGAATCTATCTCCACACCGTCCCATCACAAACTCCCTGGGTCAGACACGGTGTGAATCTCCATCCATACGGGCCCATCCCACACTCCGATACCAGACAGTGAGTGAATCTCCCTCCACGCGGTCCCATCACAATCTCCCCGGGGTCAGACACTGAGTGAATCTACCTTCATGCAATACGATCACAGTCTCCCGGGGTGAGACACACAGTGAATCTCCCTCTACACCGTCCCATCACAAACTCCCGGGGTCAGACCCGGAGTGAATCTCCCTACATACGGCCCCATCCCACACTCCGATGCCAGAGAGTGAGTGAATCTCCCTCCACACCTTCCCATCACACATTCCCTGAGTCAGACACTGAGTGAATCTCCCTCCACATCTTCGCATCACAGACTCACGGCGTCAGACACAGAGTGAATCTCCCTCTACGCAGTCCCATCAAACAATACCGAGTTCAAACACAGAGTGAATCTGCCTCAACACGGTCCCATCACACACTCCCGGGGTCAGACAGAGTGTGAATCTACCTCCACACGGTCCCATCACTCACTCCCGGGGTAGACACATACTGAATCTTCCTCTACACCGTCTCGCCACAAACTCCCGTGGTCAGGCACAGAGTGAATCTCCCTCCATTCGGTCCCATCACACATTCCCTGGGTCAGACAGAGAGTTAACCTCCCTCCACACCGTCCCAGCACACTCTCCCGGGGTCAGAAACAGATTGAATCACCCTCCTCACAGTCCCATCAGTCACTCCACGTGTCAGAGAAAGAGTGAGTCTCCCTGTACGCCGTCCAATCAAACACGACCGGGTTGAAACACAGAGAGAATCTCGGTCCTTTCCTTCCGATCAAACACACCCGGGGTCCGACAAAGATTGAAACACCGACCACATCTTGCATTCACACAGCCCCGGTGTAACACATAGTCTGAATCTCCCTCCACACCGTCCCATGACAGAATCACGGGGTCAGACTCAGAGTGAATGTACATCCATACGATCCCATCTCACATTCCCGGGGTCAGACTCAGAGTGAATCTTCATTCATACGATCCCATCACACACTCTCTGGGGTCAGACCGAGAGTGAAGCTCCCTCCACATGGTCCCAGCACTCGCTACGTTGGTCAGACAGAGAGGGAATCTCATCCACGCCGTCCCATTATAAAGTCACGGGGTCAGACACTGAGTGAATAAGCCACCGCACCGTCCCATCACACACACCCGGTGTCAGGGACAGAGTGAGTCTGCCTCTACACCGTCACATCCCACACTGCCGGGGTCAAACACAGAGACAATATAGGTGCGCACCTTCCCATCACACACTCCCGCGGACCGACAAAGAGTGAAACACCGACCACTCCTTTCCATTCACACTGTCCCGGTGTCACACACAGAGGGAATCTCCCTCCATACGGTCCAATCACACTCTCTGGTGGTCAGACACAATGTGAATCTCCCTCCTCACCGTCCCATCACAGAGTCACGGGGACAGACACAGAATGAATCTACCTTCATGCAATACGATCACAGACTCCCGGGGTGAGACACACAGTGAATCTCCCTCTACACAGTCCCATCACAACCTCCCGGGGTCAGACACGGAGTGAATCTCCATCCATACGGGCCCATCCCACACTCCGATACCAGACAGTGAGTGAATCTCCCTCCACGCGGTCCCATCACAATCTCCCCGGGGTCAGACACTGAGTGAATCTACCTTCATGCAATACGATCACAGTCTCCCGGGGTGAGACACACAGTGAATCTCCCTCTACACCGTCCCATCACAAACTCCCGGGGTCAGACCCGGAGTGAATCTCCCTACATACGGCCCCATCCCACACTCCGATGCCAGAGAGTGAGTGAATCTCCCTCCACACCTTCCCATCACACATTCCCTGAGTCAGACACTGAGTGAATCTCCCTCCACATCTTCGCATCACAGACTCACGGCGTCAGACACAGAGTGAATCTCCCTCTACGCAGTCCCATCAAACAATACCGAGTTCAAACACAGAGTGAATCTGCCTCAACACGGTCCCATCACACACTCCCGGGGTCAGACAGAGTGTGAATCTACCTCCACACGGTCCCATCACTCACTCCCGGGGTAGACACATACTGAATCTTCCTCTACACCGTCTCGCCACAAACTCCCGTGGTCAGGCACAGAGTGAATCTCCCTCCATTCGGTCCCATCACACATTCCCAGGGTCAGACAGAGAGTTAACCTCCCTCCACACCGTCCCAGCACACTCTCCCGGGGTCAGAAACAGATTGAATCACCCTCCTCACAGTCCCATCAGTCAATCCACGTGTCAGAGAAAGAGTGAGTCTCCCTCTACGCCGTCCAATCAAACACGACCGGGTTCAAACACAGAGAGAATCTCGGTCCTTTCCTTCCGATCACACACACCCGGGGTCCGACAAAGATTGAAACACCGACCACATCTTGCATTCACACAGCCCCGGTGTAACACATAGTCTGAATCTCCCTCCACACCGTCCCATGACAGAATCACGGGGTCAGACTCAGAGTGAATGTACATCCATACGATCCCATCTCACATTCCCGGGGTCAGACTCAGAGTGAATCTTCATTCATACGATCCCATCACACACTCTCTGGGGTCAGACCGAGAGTGAAGCTCCCTCCACATGGTCCCAGCACTCGCTACGTTGGTCAGACAGAGAGGGAATCTCATCCACGCCGTCCCATTATAAAGTCACGGGGTCAGACACTGAGTGAATAAGCCACCGCACCGTCCCATCACACACACCCGGTGTCAGGGAC
This sequence comes from Hemitrygon akajei, assembly GCF_048418815.1. Taxonomy (NCBI): domain Eukaryota; kingdom Metazoa; phylum Chordata; class Chondrichthyes; order Myliobatiformes; family Dasyatidae; genus Hemitrygon; species Hemitrygon akajei. The sequence continues at coordinate 14,858,784 of NW_027331920.1, read as the reverse complement.
AGAGTGAGTCTGCCTCTACACCGTCACATACCACACTGCCGGTGTCAAACACAGAGACAATATAGGTGCGCACCTTCCCATCACACACTCCCGCGGACCGACAAAGAGTGAAACACCGACCACTCCTTTCCATTCACACTGTCCCGGTGTCACACACAGAGGGAATCTCCCTCCATACGGTCCAATCACACTCTCTGGTGGTCAGACACAATGTGAATCTCCCTCCTCACCGTCCCATCACAGAGTCACGGGGACAGACACAGAATGAATCTACCTTCATGCAATACGATCACAGACTCCCGGGGTGAGACACACAGTGAATCTCCCTCTACACAGTCCCATCACAACCTCCCGGGGTCAGACACGGAGTGAATCTCCCTACATACGGGCCCATCCCACACTCCGATGCCAGACAGTGAGTGAATCTCCATCCACGCGGTCCCATCACAATCTCCCAGGGGTCAGACACTGAGTGAATCTCCGTCCACATCTTCCCATCACACATTCCCGGAGTCAGACACTGAGTGAATCTCCCTCCACTCCTTCGCATCACAGTATCACGGCGTCAGACACAGAGTGAATCTCCCTTTACGCAGTCCCATCAAACAATACCGAGTTCAAACACAGAGTGAATCTCCCTCAACACGGTCCCGTTACACACTACGGTGGTCAGACTGAGAGTCAATCTCTTCCACCCCGTCCCATCATACATTCCCGGGGTCAGACAGAGAGTTAACCTCCCTCCAGACCGTCCCAACACACACTCCCGTGGTCAGACACAGATTGAATCACCCTCCTCACAGTCCCATCAGTCACTCCACGTGTCAGAGACAGAGTGAGTCTCCCTCTATGCCGTCCCATCAAACACTACCGGGTTCAAACACAGAGAGATTTTCGGTCCTTTCCTTCCGATCACACACACCCAGTGTCGGACAAAGATTGAAACACCGACCACACCTTGCATTCACACAGCCCCGGTGTCACCCACAGTCTGAATCTCCCTCCACACCTTCCCATGACAGAATCACGGGGTCAGACTCAGGGTGAATGTACATCCATACGATCCCATCTCACATTCCCGGGGTCAGACTCAGAGTGAATCTTCATTCATACGATCCCATCACACACTCTCTGGGGTCAGACCGAGAGTGAAGCTCCCTCCACATGGTCCCTGCACCCGCTACGTTGGTCAGACAGAGAGGGAATCTCATCCACGCCGTCCCATGACAAAGTCACGGGGTCAGACACTGAGTGAATCAGCCTCCGCACCGTCCCATCACACACACCCGGTGTCAGGGACAGAGTGAGTCTGCCTCTACACCGTCACATCCCACACTGCCGGTGTCAAACACAGAGACAATATAGGTGCGCACCTTCCCATCACACACTCCCGCGGACCGACAAAGAGTGAAACACCGACCACTCCTTTCAATTCACACTGTCCCGGTGTCACACACAGAGGGAATCTCCCTCCATACGGTCCAATCACACTCTCTGGTGGTCAGACACAATGTGAATCTCCCTCCTCACCGTCCCATCACAGAGTCACGGGGTCAGACACAGAATGAATCTACCTTCATGCAATACGATCACAGACTCCCGGGGTGAGACACGCAGTGAATCTCCCTCCATACTGTCCCATCACACATTCCCGGGGTCAGACAGAGAGTTAACCTCCCTCCACACCGTCCCAACACACACTCCCGGGGTCAGACACAGATTGAATCAACCTCCTCACAGTCCCATCAGGCACTCCATGTGTCAGAGACAGAGTGAGTCACCCTCTACGCCGTCCCATCAAACACTACCGGGTTCAAACACAGAGAGAATCTCGATCCTCACCTTCCGATCACACACAACCTGGGTCCGACAAAGATTGAAACACCGACCACACCTTCCATTCACACAGTCCCGGTGTCACACAGAGTCTGAATCTCCCTCCACGCCGTCCCATGACAGAACAACGCGTTCAGACACAGAATGAATCTCCATCCACACCGTCACATCACACACTCCCGGGGTCAGGCACTGTGTGAATCTACCTCCACACCGTCCCATCACACACTCCCGGCGTCAGACACAAAGTGAATCTCCCTCCACACCGTCCCATCACACACTCACGGGGTCAGACACAGAATGAATCTCAATCCACACAGAGACATCACACATTTCCGGGGTCAGACACGGATTGAATCTACCTGCACAACGTCCCATCACACAATCCTGGGGTCAGAGACTGAGTGAATCTCCCTCCACACCGGCCCATCTCACAATCCCGGGGTCAGACACAGAGTGAATCTCCATTCACACCGTCACATCACAAACTCCTTTGGTCAGACACAAAATGAATCTCCCTACACAACGTCCCATCACACACTCGCCGGTTCAGACACTGAGTGAATCTTCCTCCACACCGTCCCATCACAAACTCCCGGCGTCAGAGACAGAGTGAATCTCGATCCTCACTGTACCATCTCACACTCCGGTGGTCAGTCACAATGTGAATCTCCCTCCACACCGTCCCATCACTGAGTCACGGGGTCAGACACTGAACGAAACTACCTTCATGCAATACGACCAGAGACTCCCGGGGTGAGACACACAGTGAATCTCCGTCTACACCGTCCCATCACAATCTCCCGGGGTCAGACACTGAGTGAATCTCACTCCACTCCTTCCCATCACACACTCCCGGGGTCTGACAAAGAGTGAAACACCGAACACACCTTCCATTCACACTTTCCGGGTGTCACAACCAGAGGGAATCTTCCTCCACACGGTCCAATCACACACTCCGGTGGTCAGACACAGAGTGACTCACCCTCCAGGCCGTCCACTCACACCCTCCCGGGGTCAAACACAGACTGAATCTCATTCCACGTCGTTCCATCACACTCTCCCGAGGTAAGACAAAGTGTGAATCTACCTCCACACCGTCCCATCACTCACTCCCGGGGTAGACACATACTGAATCTTCCTCCACACCGTCTCACCACAAACTCCCGTGGACAGGCACAGAGTGAATCTCCCTCCATACGGTCCCATCACACATTCCCGGGGTCAGACAGAGAGTTACCCTCCCTCCGCACCGTCCCAACACACACTCCGGTGATCAGACACAGATTGAATCACCCTCCTCACAGTCGCATCAGTCACTCCACGTGTCAGAGACAGAGTGAGTCTCACTCTACGCCGTCCCATCAAAAACTACCGGGCTCAAAAACAGAGAGAATCTCGGTCCTTTCCTTCCGATCACACACACCCGGGGTCCGACAAAGATTGAAACACCGACCACATCTTGCATTCACACAGCCCCATTGTAACACATAGTCTGAATCTCCCTCCACACCGTCCCATGACAGAATCACGGGGTCAGACTCAGAGTGAATGTACATCCATACGATCCCATCTCACATTCCGAGGGGTCAGACTCAGAGTGAATCTTCATTCATACGATCCCATAACACACTCTCTGGGGTCAGACCGAGAGTGAAGCTCCCTCCACATGGTCCCAGCACTCGCTACGTTGGTCAGACAGAGAGGGAATCTCATCCACGCCGTCCCATGACAAAGTCACGGGGTCAGACACTGAGTGAATCAGCCTCCGCACCGTCCCATCACAGACACCCGGTGTCAGGGACAGAGTGAGTCTGCCTCTACACCGTCACATCCCACACTGCCGGTGTCAAACACAGAGACAATATAGGTGCGCACCTTCCCATCACACACTCCCGCGGACCGACAAAGAGTGAAACACCGACCACTCCTTTCCATTCACACTGTCCCGGTGTCACACACAGAGGGAATCTCCCTCCATACGGTCCAATCACGCTGTCTGGTGGTCAGACACAATGTGAATCTCCCTCCACACCGTCCCATCACAGAGTCACGGGGTCAGACACAGAATGAATCTCAATCCACACAGAGACATCACACATTTCCGGGGTCAGACACGGATTGAATCTACCTTCACAACGTCCCATCACACAATCCTGGGGTCAGAGACTGAGTGAATCTCCCTCCACACCGGCCCATCTCACAATCCCGGGGTCAGACACAGAGTGAATCTCCATTCACACCGTCACATCACAAACTCCTTTGGTCAGACACAAAATGAATCTCCCTACACACCGTCCCATCACACACTCGCCGGTTCAGACACTGAGTGAATCTTCCTCCACACCGTCCCATCACAAACTCCCGGCGTCAGAGACAGAGTGAATCTCGATCCTCACTGTACCATCTCACACTCCGGTGGTCAGTCACAATGTGAATCTCCCTCCACACCGTCCCATCACTGAGTCACGGGGTCAGACACTGAATGAATCTACCTTCATGCAATACGACCAGAGACTCCCGGGGTGAGACACACAGTGAATCTCCGTCTACACCGTCCCATCACAATCTCCCGGGGTCAGACACTGAGTGAATCTCACTCCACTCCTTCCCATCACACACTCCCGGGGTCTGACAAAGAGTGAAACACCGAACACACCTTCCATTCACACTTTCCGGGTGTCACAAACAGAGGGAATCTTCCTCCACACGGTCCAATCACACACTCCGGTGGTCAGACACAGAGTGACTCACCCTCCAGGCCGTCCACTCACACCCTCCCGGGGTCAAACACAGACTGAATCTCATTCCACGTCGTTCCATCACACTCTCCCGAGGTAAGACAAAGTGTGAATCTACCTCCACACCGTCCCATCACTCACTCCCGGGGTAGACACATACTGAATCTTCCTCCACACCGTCTCACCACAAACTCCCGTGGTCAGGCACAGAGTGAATCTCCCTCCATACGGTCCCATCACACATTCCCGGGGTCAGACAGAGAGTTACCCTCCCTCCGCACCGTCCCAACACACACTCCCGTGGTCAGACACAGATTGAATCACCCTCCTCACAGTCGCATCAGTCACTCCACGTGTCAGAGACAGAGTGAGTCTCACTCTACGCCGTCCCATCAAAAACTACCGGGCTCAAAAACAGAGAGAATCTCGGTCCTTTCCTTCCGATCACACACACCCGGGGTCCGACAAAGATTGAAACACCGACCACATCTTGCATTCACACAGCCCCGGTGTAACACATAGTCTGAATCTCCCTCCACACCGTCCCATGACAGAATCACGGGGTCAGACTCAGAGTGAATGTACATCCATACGATCCCATCTCACATTCCCGGGGGCAGACTCAGAGTGAATCTTCATTCATACGATCCCATAACACACTCTCTGGGGTCAGACCGAGAGTGAAGCTCCCTCCACATGGTCCCAGCACTCGCTACGTTGGTCAGACAGAGAGGGAATCTCATCCACGCCGTCCCATGACAAAGTCACGTGGTCAGACACTGAGTGCATCAGCCTCCGCACCGTCCCATCACAGACACCCGGTGTCAGGGACAGAGTGAGTCTGCCTCTACACCGTCACATCCCACACTGCCGGTGTCAAACACAGAGACAATATAGGTGCGCACCTTCCCATCACACACTCCCGCGGACCGACAAAGAGTGAAACACCGACCACTCCTTTCCATTCACACTGTCCCGGTGTCACACACAGAGGGAATCTCCCTCCATACGGTCCAATCACACTCTCTGGTGGTCAGACACAATGTGAATCTCCCTCCACACCGTCCCATCACAGAGTCACGGGGTCAGACACAGAATGAATCTACCTTCATTCAATACGATCACAGACTCCCGGGGTGAGACACACAGTGAATCTCCCTCTACACATTCCCATCACAACCTCCCGGGGTCAGACACGGAGTGAATCTCCCTACATACGGGCCCATCCCACACTCCGATGCCAGACAGTGAGTGAATCTCCATCCACGCGGTCCCATCACAATCTCCCAGGGTTCAGACACTGAGTGAATCTCCCTCCACTCCTTCGCATCACAGTATCACGGCGTCAGACACAGAGTGAATCTCACTTTACGCAGTCCCATCAAACAATACCGAGTTCAAACACAGAGTGAATTTCCCTCAACACGGTCCCGTCACACACTGCGGTGGTCAGACTGAGAGTCAATCTCTACCACCCCGTCCCATGACAAAATCCCGGGGTCAGACAGAGAGTGAATCTTTCTCCACACCGTCTCACCACAAACTCCCGTGGTGAGGCACAGAGTGTATCTCCCTCCATACGGTCACATCAGACATTCCCGGGGTCAGACAGAGAGTTAACCTCCCTCCACACCGTCCCAACACACACTCCCGTGGTCAGACACAGATTGAATCACCCTCCTCACAGTCCCATCAGTCACTCCACGTGTCAGAGACAGAGTGAGTCTCCCTCTATGCCGTCCCATCAAACACTACCGGGTTCAAACACAGAGAGATTTTCGGTCCTTTCCTTCCGATCACACACACCCGGTGTCGGACAAAGATTGAAACACCGACCACACCTTGCATTCACACAGCCCCGGTGTCACCCACAGTCTGCATCTCCCTCCACACCTTCCCATGACAGAATCACGGGGTCAGACTCAGGGTGAATGTACATCCATACGATCCCATCACACATTCCCGGGGTCAGACTCAGAGTGACTCTTTATTCATACGATCCCATGACACACTCTCTGGGGTCAGACAGAGAGTGAAGCTCCCTCCACTTGGTCCCAGCACTCACTACGGTGGTCAGACAGAGAGGGAATCACATCCACGCCGTCCCATGACAAACTCCCGGGGTCAGACACTGAGTGAATCAGCCTCCGCACCGTCCCATCACCCACTCCAGTGGTCAGACACAGAGTGACTCACTCTCCAGGCCGTCCCCTCACACCCTCCCGGGGTCAAACACAGACTGAATCTCATTCCACGTCGTTCCATCACACTGTCCCGCTGTCAGACAAAGTGTGAATCTACCTCCACACGGTCCCATCACTCACTCCCTGGGTAGACACATACTGAATCTTCCTCCACACCGTCTCACCACAAACACACGTGGTCAGGCACAGAGTGAATCTCCCTCCATACTGTCCCATCACACATTCCCGGGGTCAGACAGAGAGTTAACCTCCCTCCACACCGTCCCAACACACACTCCCGGGGTCAGACACAGATTGAATCAACCTCCTCACAGTCCCATCAGGCACTCCATGTGTCAGAGACAGAGTGAGTCACCCTCTACGCCGTCCCATCAAACACTACCGGGTTCAAACACAGAGAGAATCTCTATCCTCACCTTCCGATCACACACAACCTGGGTCCGACAAAGATTGAAACACCGACCACACCTTCCATTCACACAGTCCCGGTGTCACATACAGTCTGAATCTCCCTCCACACCGTCCCATGACAGAATAACGCGGTCAGACACAGAATGAATCTCCATCCACACCGTCACATCACACACTCCCGGGGTCAGGCACTGTGTGAATCTACCTCCACACCGTCCCATCACACACTCCTGGCGTCAGGCACAAAGTGAATCTCCCTCCACACCGTCCCATCAAACACTCCCGGGGTCAGACACAGAATGAATCTCAATCCACACAGAGACATCACACATTTCCGGGGTCAGACACGGAGTGAATCTACCTGCACAACGTCCCATCACACAATCCTGTGGTCAGAGACTGAATGAATCTCCCTCCACACCGGCCCATCTCACAATCCCGGGGTCAGACACAGAGTGAATCTCCATTCACACCGTCACATCACAAACTCCTGTGGTCAGGCACTGAGTGAATCTACCTCCACACCGTCCCATCACAAACTCCCTGCGTCAGAGACAGAGTGAATCTCGCTCCTCACTGTACCATCTCACACTCCGCTGGTCAGACACAATGTGAATCTCCCTCCACACCGTCCCATCACTCACTCCCGTGGTCAGAGACAGAGTGAATCTCTCTCCTCACTGTACCATCTCACACTCCGGTGTTCAGACACAATGTGAATCTCCCTCCACACCGTCCCATCACTGAGTCACGGGGTCAGACACAGAATGAATCTACCTTCATGCAATACGACCAGAGACTCCCGGGGTGAGACACACCGTGAATCTCCCTCTACACCGTCCCATCACAATCTCCCGGAGTCAGACACTGAGTGAATCTCACTACACTCCTTCCCATCACACACTCCCGGGGTCTGACAAAGAGTGAAACACCGACCACACCTTCCATTCACACTGTCCCGGTGTCACAAACAGAGGGAATCTCCCTCCATACGGTCCAATCACATACTCCGCTGGTCAGACAAAATGTGAATCTCCCTCCACTCCGGCCCATCACAGAGTCACGGGGTCAGACACAGAATGAATCTACCTTCATGCAATACGATCACAGACCCCGGGGTGAGACACACAGTGAATCTTCCTCTACACCGTGCCATCACATACTCCCGGGGTCAGACACGGAGTGAATCTCCCTCCATACGGGCCCATCCCAAAATCCGATGACAGACAATGAGTGAATCTCCCTGCACGCGGTCCCATCACAATCTACCCGGGGTCAGACACTGAGTGAATCTCCCTCCACACCTTCCCATCACACATTCCCGGGGTCAGACACAGAGTGAATATCCCTCCACACCTTCGCATCACAGAGTCACAGCGTCAGACACAGAGTGAATCTCCCTCTAAGCAGTCCCATCAAACAATACCGAGTTCAAACACAGAGTGAATCTCCCTCAGCACGGTCCCATCACACACTCCCGTGGTCAGACAGAGAGTGAATCTCCCGCCACACGGTTCCGTCACACACTACGGTGGTCAGACAGAGAGTCTATCTCATCCACACCGTCCCATGACAAAATCCCGGGGTCAGACAGAGAGTGAATCTTCCTCCACACGGTCCAATCCCACACTCCAGTGGTCAGACACAGAGTGACTCACCCTCCAGGCCGTCCCCTCACACACTCCCGGGGTCAAACACAGACTGAAACTCATTCCAGGTCGTTCCATCACACTCTCCCGTGGTCAGACAAAGTGTGAGTCTACCTCCACACGGTCCCATCACTCATTCCCGGGGTCAGACAGAGAGTTCACCTCCCTCCACACAGTCCCAACACTCACTCCCGTGGTCAGACTCAGATTGAATCACCCTCCTCACAGTCCCAACAGTCACTCCACGTGTCAGAGACAGAGTGAGTCTCCCTCTACGCCGTCCCATCAAACACTACCGGGTGCAAACACAGAGAGAAACTCGGTCCTTTCCTTCCGATCACACACACCCAGTGTCGGACAAAGATTGAAACACCGACCACACCTTGCATTCACACAGCCCCGGTGTCACCCACAGTCTGCATCTCCCTCCACACCTTCCCATGACAGAATCACGGGGTCAGACTCAGGGTGAATGTACATACATACGATCCCATCTCACATTCCCGGGGTCAGACACTGAGTGAATCTTCCTCCACACCGTCCCATCACAAACTCCCGGCGTCAGAGACAGAGTGAATCTCGATCCTCACTGTACCATCTCACACTCCGGTGGTCAGTCACAATGTGAATCTCCCTCCACACCGTCCCATCACTGAGTCACAGGGTCAGACACTGAACGAATCTACCTTCATGCAATACGACCAGAGACTCCCGGGGTGAGACACACAGTGAATCTCCGTCTACACCGTCCCATCACAATCTCCCGGGGTCAGACACTGAGTGAATCTCACTCCACTCCTTCCCATCACACACTCCCGGGGTCTGACAAAGAGTGAAACACCGAACACACCTTCCATTCACACTTTCCGGGTGTCACAAACAGAGGGAATCTTCCTCCACACGGTCCAATCACACACTCCGGTGGTCAGACACAGAGCGACTCACCCTCCAGGCCGTCCACTCACACCCTCCCGGGGTCAAACACAGACTGAATCTCATTCCACGTCGTTCCATCACACTCTCCCGAGGTAAGACAAAGTGTGAATCTACCTCCACACCGTCCCATCACTCACTCCCGGGGTAGACACATACTGAATCTTCCTCCACACCGTCTCAACACAAACTCCCGTGGTCAGGCACAGAGTGAATCTCCCTCCTTACGGTCCCATCACACATTCCCGGGGTCAGACAGAGAGTTACCCTCCCTCCGCACCGTCCCAACACACACTCCGGTGATCAGACACAGATTGAATCACCCTCCTCACAGTCGCATCAGTCACTCCACGTGTCAGAGACAGAGTGAGTCTCACTCTACGCCGTCCCATCAAAAACTACCGGGCTCAAAAACAGAGAGAATCTCGGTCCTTTCCTTCCGATCACACACACCCGGGGTCCGACAAAGATTGAAACACCGACCACATCTTGCATTCACACAGCCCCGGTGTAACACATAGTCTGAATCTCCCTCCACACCGTCCCATGACAGAATCACGGGGTCAGACTCAGAGTGAATGTACATCCATACGATCCCATCTCACATTCCCGGGGGCAGACTCAGAGTGAATCTTCATTCATACGATCCCATAACACACTCTCTGGGGTCAGACCGAGAGTGAAGCTCCCTCCACATGGTCCCAGCACTCGCTACGTTGGTCAGACAGAGAGGGAATCTCATCCACGCCGTCCCATGACAAAGTCACGTGGTCAGACACTGAGTGAATCAGCCTCCGCACCGTCCCATCACAGACACCCGGTGTCAGGGACAGAGTGAGTCTGCCTCTACACCGTCACATCCCACACTGCCGGTGTCAAACACAGAGACAATATAGGTGCGCACCTTCCCATCACACACTCCCGCGGACCGACAAAGAGTGAAACACCGACCACTCCTTTCCATTCACACTGTCCCGGTGTCACACACAGAGGGAATCTCCCTCCATACGGTCCAATCACACTCTCTGGTGGTCAGACACAATGTGAATCTCCCTCCACACCGTCCCATCACAGAGTCACGGGGTCAGACACAGAATGAATCTACCTTCATTCAATACGATCACAGACTCCCGGGGTGAGACACACAGTGAATCTCCCTCTACACATTCCCATCACAACCTCCCGGGGTCAGACACGGAGTGAATCTCCCTACATACGGGCCCATCCCACACTCCGATGCCAGACAGTGAGTGAATCTCCATCCACGCGGTCCCATCACAATCTCCCAGGGTTCAGACACTGAGTGAATCTCCCTCCACTCCTTCGCATCACAGTATCACGGCGTCAGACACAGAGTGAATCTCACTTTACGCAGTCCCATCAAACAATACCGAGTTCAAACACAGAGTGAATTTCCCTCAACACGGTCCCGTCACACACTGCGGTGGTCAGACTGAGAGTCAATCTCTACCACCCCGTCCCATGACAAAATCCCGGGGTCAGACAGAGAGTGAATCTTTCTCCACACCGTCTCACCACAAACTCCCGTGGTGAGGCACAGAGTGTATCTCCCTCCATACGGTCACATCAGACATTCCCGGGGTCAGACAGAGAGTTAACCTCCCTCCACACCGTCCCAACACACACTCCCGTGGTCAGACACAGATTGAATCACCCTCCTCACAGTCCCATCAGTCACTCCACGTGTCAGAGACAGAGTGAGTCTCCCTCTATGCCGTCCCATCAAACACTACCGGGTTCAAACACAGAGAGATTTTCGGTCCTTTCCTTCCGATCACACACACCCGGTGTCGGACAAAGATTGAAACACCGACCACACCTTGCATTCACACAGCCCCGGTGTCACCCACAGTCTGCATCTCCCTCCACACCTTCCCATGACAGAATCACGGGGTCAGACTCAGGGTGAATGTACATCCATACGATCCCATCACACATTCCCGGGGTCAGACTCAGAGTGACTCTTTATTCATACGATCCCATGACACACTCTCTGGGGTCAGACAGAGAGTGAAGCTCCCTCCACTTGGTCCCAGCACTCACTACGGTGGTCAGACAGAGAGGGAATCACATCCACGCCGTCCCATGACAAACTCCCGGGGTCAGACACTGAGTGAATCAGCCTCCGCACCGTCCCATCACCCACTCCAGTGGTCAGACACAGAGTGACTCACTCTCCAGGCCGTCCCCTCACACCCTCCCGGGGTCAAACACAGACTGAATCTCATTCCACGTCGTTCCATCACACTGTCCCGCTGTCAGACAAAGTGTGAATCTACCTCCACACGGTCCCATCACTCACTCCCTGGGTAGACACATACTGAATCTTCCTCCACACCGTCTCACCACAAACACACGTGGTCAGGCACAGAGTGAATCTCCCTCCATACTGTCCCATCACACATTCCCGGGGTCAGACAGAGAGTTAACCTCCCTCCACACCGTCCCAACACACACTCCCGGGGTCAGACACAGATTGAATCAACCTCCTCACAGTCCCATCAGGCACTCCATGTGTCAGAGACAGAGTGAGTCACCCTCTACGCCGTCCCATCAAACACTACCGGGTTCAAACACAGAGAGAATCTCTATCCTCACCTTCCGATCACACACAACCTGGGTCCGACAAAGATTGAAACACCGACCACACCTTCCATTCACACAGTCCCGGTGTCACATACAGTCTGAATCTCCCTCCACACCGTCCCATGACAGAATAACGCGGTCAGACACAGAATGAATCTCCATCCACACCGTCACATCACACACTCCCGGGGTCAGGCACTGTGTGAATCTACCTCCACACCGTCCCATCACACACTCCTGGCGTCAGGCACAAAGTGAATCTCCCTCCACACCGTCCCATCAAACACTCCCGGGGTCAGACACAGAATGAATCTCAATCCACACAGAGACATCACACATTTCCGGGGTCAGACACGGAGTGAATCTACCTGCACAACGTCCCATCACACAATCCTGTGGTCAGAGACTGAATGAATCTCCCTCCACACCGGCCCATCTCACAATCCCGGGGTCAGACACAGAGTGAATCTCCATTCACACCGTCACATCACAAACTCCTGTGGTCAGGCACTGAGTGAATCTACCTCCACACCGTCCCATCACAAACTCCCTGCGTCAGAGACAGAGTGAATCTCGCTCCTCACTGTACCATCTCACACTCCGCTGGTCAGACACAATGTGAATCTCCCTCCACACCGTCCCATCACTCACTCCCGTGGTCAGAGACAGAGTGAATCTCTCTCCTCACTGTACCATCTCACACTCCGGTGTTCAGACACAATGTGAATCTCCCTCCACACCGTCCCATCACTGAGTCACGGGGTCAGACACAGAATGAATCTACCTTCATGCAATACGACCAGAGACTCCCGGGGTGAGACACACCGTGAATCTCCCTCTACACCGTCCCATCACAATCTCCCGGAGTCAGACACTGAGTGAATCTCACTACACTCCTTCCCATCACACACTCCCGGGGTCTGACAAAGAGTGAAACACCGACCACACCTTCCATTCACACTGTCCCGGTGTCACAAACAGAGGGAATCTCCCTCCATACGGTCCAATCACATACTCCGCTGGTCAGACAAAATGTGAATCTCCCTCCACTCCGGCCCATCACAGAGTCACGGGGTCAGACACAGAATGAATCTACCTTCATGCAATACGATCACAGACCCCGGGGTGAGACACACAGTGAATCTTCCTCTACACCGTGCCATCACATACTCCCGGGGTCAGACACGGAGTGAATCTCCCTCCATACGGGCCCATCCCAAAATCCGATGACAGACAATGAGTGAATCTCCCTGCACGCGGTCCCATCACAATCTACCCGGGGTCAGACACTGAGTGAATCTCCCTCCACACCTTCCCATCACACATTCCCGGGGTCAGACACAGAGTGAATATCCCTCCACACCTTCGCATCACAGAGTCACAGCGTCAGACACAGAGTGAATCTCCCTCTAAGCAGTCCCATCAAACAATACCGAGTTCAAACACAGAGTGAATCTCCCTCAGCACGGTCCCATCACACACTCCCGTGGTCAGACAGAGAGTGAATCTCCCGCCACACGGTTCCGTCACACACTACGGTGGTCAGACAGAGAGTCTATCTCATCCACACCGTCCCATGACAAAATCCCGGGGTCAGACAGAGAGTGAATCTTCCTCCACACGGTCCAATCCCACACTCCAGTGGTCAGACACAGAGTGACTCACCCTCCAGGCCGTCCCCTCACACACTCCCGGGGTCAAACACAGACTGAAACTCATTCCAGGTCGTTCCATCACACTCTCCCGTGGTCAGACAAAGTGTGAGTCTACCTCCACACGGTCCCATCACTCATTCCCGGGGTCAGACAGAGAGTTCACCTCCCTCCACACAGTCCCAACACTCACTCCCGTGGTCAGACTCAGATTGAATCACCCTCCTCACAGTCCCAACAGTCACTCCACGTGTCAGAGACAGAGTGAGTCTCCCTCTACGCCGTCCCATCAAACACTACCGGGTGCAAACACAGAGAGAAACTCGGTCCTTTCCTTCCGATCACACACACCCAGTGTCGGACAAAGATTGAAACACCGACCACACCTTGCATTCACACAGCCCCGGTGTCACCCACAGTCTGCATCTCCCTCCACACCTTCCCATGACAGAATCACGGGGTCAGACTCAGGGTGAATGTACATACATACGATCCCATCTCACATTCCCGGGGTCAGACACTGAGTGAATCTTCCTCCACACCGTCCCATCACAAACTCCCGGCGTCAGAGACAGAGTGAATCTCGATCCTCACTGTACCATCTCACACTCCGGTGGTCAGTCACAATGTGAATCTCCCTCCACACCGTCCCATCACTGAGTCACAGGGTCAGACACTGAACGAATCTACCTTCATGCAATACGACCAGAGACTCCCGGGGTGAGACACACAGTGAATCTCCGTCTACACCGTCCCATCACAATCTCCCGGGGTCAGACACTGAGTGAATCTCACTCCACTCCTTCCCATCACACACTCCCGGGGTCTGACAAAGAGTGAAACACCGAACACACCTTCCATTCACACTTTCCGGGTGTCACAAACAGAGGGAATCTTCCTCCACACGGTCCAATCACACACTCCGGTGGTCAGACACAGAGCGACTCACCCTCCAGGCCGTCCACTCACACCCTCCCGGGGTCAAACACAGACTGAATCTCATTCCACGTCGTTCCATCACACTCTCCCGAGGTAAGACAAAGTGTGAATCTACCTCCACACCGTCCCATCACTCACTCCCGGGGTAGACACATACTGAATCTTCCTCCACACCGTCTCAACACAAACTCCCGTGGTCAGGCACAGAGTGAATCTCCCTCCTTACGGTCCCATCACACATTCCCGGGGTCAGACAGAGAGTTACCCTCCCTCCGCACCGTCCCAACACACACTCCGGTGATCAGACACAGATTGAATCACCCTCCTCACAGTCGCATCAGTCACTCCACGTGTCAGAGACAGAGTGAGTCTCACTCTACGCCGTCCCATCAAAAACTACCGGGCTCAAAAACAGAGAGAATCTCGGTCCTTTCCTTCCGATCACACACACCCGGGGTCCGACAAAGATTGAAACACCGACCACATCTTGCATTCACACAGCCCCGGTGTAACACATAGTCTGAATCTCCCTCCACACCGTCCCATGACAGAATCACGGGGTCAGACTCAGAGTGAATGTACATCCATACGATCCCATCTCACATTCCCGGGGGCAGACTCAGAGTGAATCTTCATTCATACGATCCCATAACACACTCTCTGGGGTCAGACCGAGAGTGAAGCTCCCTCCACATGGTCCCAGCACTCGCTACGTTGGTCAGACAGAGAGGGAATCTCATCCACGCCGTCCCATGACAAAGTCACGTGGTCAGACACTGAGTGAATCAGCCTCCGCACCGTCCCATCACAGACACCCGGTGTCAGGGACAGAGTGAGTCTGCCTCTACACCGTCACATCCCACACTGCCGGTGTCAAACACAGAGACAATATAGGTGCGCACCTTCCCATCACACACTCCCGCGGACCGACAAAGAGTGAAACACCGACCACTCCTTTCCATTCACACTGTCCCGGTGTCACACACAGAGGGAATCTCCCTCCATACGGTCCAATCACACTCTCTGGTGGTCAGACACAATGTGAATCTCCCTCCACACCGTCCCATCACAGAGTCACGGGGTCAGACACAGAATGAATCTACCTTCATTCAATACGATCACAGACTCCCGGGGTGAGACACACAGTGAATCTCCCTCTACACATTCCCATCACAACCTCCCGGGGTCAGACACGGAGTGAATCTCCCTACATACGGGCCCATCCCACACTCCGATGCCAGACAGTGAGTGAATCTCCATCCACGCGGTCCCATCACAATCTCCCAGGGTTCAGACACTGAGTGAATCTCCCTCCACTCCTTCGCATCACAGTATCACGGCGTCAGACACAGAGTGAATCTCACTTTACGCAGTCCCATCAAACAATACCGAGTTCAAACACAGAGTGAATTTCCCTCAACACGGTCCCGTCACACACTGCGGTGGTCAGACTGAGAGTCAATCTCTACCACCCCGTCCCATGACAAAATCCCGGGGTCAGACAGAGAGTGAATCTTTCTCCACACCGTCTCACCACAAACTCCCGTGGTGAGGCACAGAGTGTATCTCCCTCCATACGGTCACATCAGACATTCCCGGGGTCAGACAGAGAGTTAACCTCCCTCCACACCGTCCCAACACACACTCCCGTGGTCAGACACAGATTGAATCACCCTCCTCACAGTCCCATCAGTCACTCCACGTGTCAGAGACAGAGTGAGTCTCCCTCTATGCCGTCCCATCAAACACTACCGGGTTCAAACACAGAGAGATTTTCGGTCCTTTCCTTCCGATCACACACACCCGGTGTCGGACAAAGATTGAAACACCGACCACACCTTGCATTCACACAGCCCCGGTGTCACCCACAGTCTGCATCTCCCTCCACACCTTCCCATGACAGAATCACGGGGTCAGACTCAGGGTGAATGTACATCCATACGATCCCATCACACATTCCCGGGGTCAGACTCAGAGTGACTCTTTATTCATACGATCCCATGACACACTCTCTGGGGTCAGACAGAGAGTGAAGCTCCCTCCACTTGGTCCCAGCACTCACTACGGTGGTCAGACAGAGAGGGAATCACATCCACGCCGTCCCATGACAAACTCCCGGGGTCAGACACTGAGTGAATCAGCCTCCGCACCGTCCCATCACCCACTCCAGTGGTCAGACACAGAGTGACTCACTCTCCAGGCCGTCCCCTCACACCCTCCCGGGGTCAAACACAGACTGAATCTCATTCCACGTCGTTCCATCACACTGTCCCGCTGTCAGACAAAGTGTGAATCTACCTCCACACGGTCCCATCACTCACTCCCTGGGTAGACACATACTGAATCTTCCTCCACACCGTCTCACCACAAACACACGTGGTCAGGCACAGAGTGAATCTCCCTCCATACTGTCCCATCACACATTCCCGGGGTCAGACAGAGAGTTAACCTCCCTCCACACCGTCCCAACACACACTCCCGGGGTCAGACACAGATTGAATCAACCTCCTCACAGTCCCATCAGGCACTCCATGTGTCAGAGACAGAGTGAGTCACCCTCTACGCCGTCCCATCAAACACTACCGGGTTCAAACACAGAGAGAATCTCTATCCTCACCTTCCGATCACACACAACCTGGGTCCGACAAAGATTGAAACACCGACCACACCTTCCATTCACACAGTCCCGGTGTCACATACAGTCTGAATCTCCCTCCACACCGTCCCATGACAGAATAACGCGGTCAGACACAGAATGAATCTCCATCCACACCGTCACATCACACACTCCCGGGGTCAGGCACTGTGTGAATCTACCTCCACACCGTCCCATCACACACTCCTGGCGTCAGGCACAAAGTGAATCTCCCTCCACACCGTCCCATCAAACACTCCCGGGGTCAGACACAGAATGAATCTCAATCCACACAGAGACATCACACATTTCCGGGGTCAGACACGGAGTGAATCTACCTGCACAACGTCCCATCACACAATCCTGTGGTCAGAGACTGAATGAATCTCCCTCCACACCGGCCCATCTCACAATCCCGGGGTCAGACACAGAGTGAATCTCCATTCACACCGTCACATCACAAACTCCTGTGGTCAGGCACTGAGTGAATCTACCTCCACACCGTCCCATCACAAACTCCCTGCGTCAGAGACAGAGTGAATCTCGCTCCTCACTGTACCATCTCACACTCCGCTGGTCAGACACAATGTGAATCTCCCTCCACACCGTCCCATCACTCACTCCCGTGGTCAGAGACAGAGTGAATCTCTCTCCTCACTGTACCATCTCACACTCCGGTGTTCAGACACAATGTGAATCTCCCTCCACACCGTCCCATCACTGAGTCACGGGGTCAGACACAGAATGAATCTACCTTCATGCAATACGACCAGAGACTCCCGGGGTGAGACACACCGTGAATCTCCCTCTACACCGTCCCATCACAATCTCCCGGAGTCAGACACTGAGTGAATCTCACTACACTCCTTCCCATCACACACTCCCGGGGTCTGACAAAGAGTGAAACACCGACCACACCTTCCATTCACACTGTCCCGGTGTCACAAACAGAGGGAATCTCCCTCCATACGGTCCAATCACATACTCCGCTGGTCAGACAAAATGTGAATCTCCCTCCACTCCGGCCCATCACAGAGTCACGGGGTCAGACACAGAATGAATCTACCTTCATGCAATACGATCACAGACCCCGGGGTGAGACACACAGTGAATCTTCCTCTACACCGTGCCATCACATACTCCCGGGGTCAGACACGGAGTGAATCTCCCTCCATACGGGCCCATCCCAAAATCCGATGACAGACAATGAGTGAATCTCCCTGCACGCGGTCCCATCACAATCTACCCGGGGTCAGACACTGAGTGAATCTCCCTCCACACCTTCCCATCACACATTCCCGGGGTCAGACACAGAGTGAATATCCCTCCACACCTTCGCATCACAGAGTCACAGCGTCAGACACAGAGTGAATCTCCCTCTAAGCAGTCCCATCAAACAATACCGAGTTCAGACACAGAGTGAATCTCCCTCTACGCAGTCCCATCAAACAATACCGAGTTCAAACACAGAGTGAATCTCCCTCAGCACGGTCCCATCACACAGTCCCGTGGTCAGACAGAGAGTGAATCTCCCGCCACACGGTTCCGTCACACACTAGGGTGGTCAGACAGAGAGTCTATCTCATCCACACCGTCCCATGACAAAATCCCGGGGTCAGACAGAGAGTGAATCTTCCTCCACACGGTCCAATCCCACACTCCAGTGGTCAGACACAGAGTGACTCACCCTCCAGGCCGTCCCCTCACACACTCCCGGGGTCAAACACAGACTGAAACTCATTCCAAGTCGTTCCATCTCACTCTCCCGTGGTCAGACAAAGTGTGAGTCTACCTCCACACGGTCCCATCACTCATTCCCGGGGTCAGACAGAGAGTTCACCTCCCTCCACACAGTCCCAACACTCACTCCCGTGGTCAGACTCAGATTGAATCACCCTCCTCACAGTCCCAACAGTCACTCCACGTGTCAGAGACAGAGTGAGTCTCCCTCTACGCCGTCCCATCAAACACTACCGGGTGCAAACACAGAGAGAAACTCGGTCCTTTCCTTCCGATCACACACACCCAGTGTCGGACAAAGATTGAAACACCGACCACACCTTGCATTCACACAGCCCCGGTGTCACCCACAGTCTGCATCTCCCTCCACACCTTCCCATGACAGAATCACGGGGTCAGACTCAGGGTGAATGTACATACATACGATCCCATCTCACATTCCCGGGGTCAGACACTGAGTGAATCTTCCTCCACACCGTCCCATCACAAACTCCCGGCGTCAGAGACAGAGTGAATCTCGATCCTCACTGTACCATCTCACACTCCGGTGGTCAGTCACAATGTGAATCTCCCTCCACACCGTCCCATCACTGAGTCACAGGGTCAGACACTGAACGAATCTACCTTCATGCAATACGACCAGAGACTCCCGGGGTGAGACACACAGTGAATCTCCGTCTACACCGTCCCATCACAATCTCCCGGGGTCAGACACTGAGTGAATCTCACTCCACTCCTTCCCATCACACACTCCCGGGGTCTGACAAAGAGTGAAACACCGAACACACCTTCCATTCACACTTTCCGGGTGTCACAAACAGAGGGAATCTTCCTCCACACGGTCCAATCACACACTCCGGTGGTCAGACACAGAGTGACTCACCCTCCAGGCCGTCCACTCACACCCTCCCGGGGTCAAACACAGACTGAATCTCATTCCACGTCGTTCCATCACACTCTCCCGAGGTAAGACAAAGTGTGAATCTACCTCCACACCGTCCCATCACTCACTCCCGGGGTAGACACATACTGAATCTTCCTCCACACCGTCTCAACACAAACTCCCGTGGTCAGGCACAGAGTGAATCTCCCTCCTTACGGTCCCATCACACATTCCCGGGGTCAGACAGAGAGTTACCCTCCCTCCGCACCGTCCCAACACACACTCCGGTGATCAGACACAGATTGAATCACCCTCCTCACAGTCGCATCAGTCACTCCACGTGTCAGAGACAGAGTGAGTCTCACTCTACGCCGTCCCATCAAAAACTACCGGGCTCAAAAACAGAGAGAATCTCGGTCCTTTCCTTCCGATCACACACACCCGGGGTCCGACAAAGATTGAAACACCGACCACATCTTGCATTCACACAGCCCCATTGTAACACATAGTCTGAATCTCCCTCCACACCGTCCCATGACAGAATCACGGGGTCAGACTCAGAGTGAATGTACATCCATACGATCCCATCTCACATTCCCGGGGTCAGACTCAGAGTGAATCTTCATTCATACGATCCCATAACACACTCTCTGGGGTCAGACCGAGAGTGAAGTTCCCTCCACATGGTCCCAGCACTCGCTACGTTGGTCAGACAGAGAGGGAATCTCATCCACGCCGTCCCATGACAAAGTCACGGGGTCAGACACTGAGTGAATCAGCCTCCGCACCGTCCCATCACAGACACCCGGTGTCAGGGACAGAGTGAGTCTGCCTCTACACCGTCACATCCCACACTGCCGGTGTCAAACACAGAGACAATATAGGTGCGCACCTTCCCATCACACACTCCCGCGGACCGACAAAGAGTGAAACCCCGACCACTCCTTTCCATTCACACTGTCCCGGTGTCACACACAGAGGGAATCTCCCTCCATACGGTCCAATCACACTCTCTGGTGGTCAGACACAATGTGAATCTCCCTCCACACCGTCCCATCACAGAGTCACGGGGTCAGACACAGAATGAATCTACCTTCATTCAATACGATCACAGACTCCCGGGGTGAGACACACAGTGAATCTCCCTCTACACATTCCCATCACAACCTCCCGGGGTCAGACACGGAGTGAATCTCCCTACATACGGGCCCATCCCACACTCCGATGCCAGACAGTGAGTGAATCTCCATCCACGCGGTCCCATCACAATCTCCCAGGGTTCAGACACTGAGTGAATCTCCCTCCACTCCTTCGCATCACAGTATCACGGCGTCAGACACAGAGTGAATCTCACTTTACGCAGTCCCATCAAACAATACCGAGTTCAAACACAGAGTGAATTTCCCTCAACACGGTCCCGTCACACACTGCGGTGGTCAGACTGAGAGTCAATCTCTACCACCCCGTCCCATGACAAAATCCCGGGGTCAGACAGAGAGTGAATCTTTCTCCACACCGTCTCACCACAAACTCCCGTGGTGAGGCACAGAGTGTATCTCCCTCCATACGGTCACATCAGACATTCCAGGGGTCAGACAGAGAGTTAACCTCCCTCCACACCGTCCCAACACACACTCCCGTGGTCAGACACAGATTGAATCACCCTCCTCACAGTCCCATCAGTCACTCCAAGTGTCAGAGACAGAGTGAGTCTCCCTCTATGCCGTCCCATCAAACACTACCGGGTTCAAACACAGAGAGATTTTCGGTCCTTTCCTTCCGATCACACACACCCGGTGTCGGACAAAGATTGAAACACCGACCACACCTTGCATTCACACAGCCCCGGTGTCACCCACAGTCTGCATCTCCCTCCACACCTTCCCATGACAGAATCACGGGGTCAGACTCAGGGTGAATGTACATCCATACGATCCCATCTCACATTCCCGGGGTCAGACTCAGAGTGACTCTTTATTCATACGATCCCAGGACACACTCTCTGGGGTCAGACAGAGAGTGAAGCTCCCTCCACATGGTCCCAGCACTCACTACGGTGGTCAGACAGAGAGGGAATCACATCCACGCCGTCCCATGACAAACGCCCGGGGTCAGACACTGAGTGAATCAGCCTCCGCACCGTCCCATCACCCACTCCGGTGGTCAGACACAGAGTGACTCACTCTCCAGGCCGTCCCCTCACACCCTCCCGGGGTCAAACATAGACTGAATCTCATTCCACGTCGTTCCATCACACTGTCCCGCTGTCAGACAAAGTGTGAATCTACCTCCACACGGTCCCATCACTCACTCCCTGGGTAGACACATACTGAATCTTCCTCCACACCGTCTCACCACAAACACACGTGGTCAGGCACAGAGTGAATCTCCCTCCATACTGTCCCATCACACATTCCCGGGGTCAGACAGAGAGTTAACCTCCCTCCACACCCTCCCAACACACACTCCCGGGGTCAGACACAGATTGAATCAACCTCCTCACAGACCCATCAGGCACTCCATGTGTCAGAGACAGAGTGAGTCACCGTCTACGCCGTCCCATCAAACACTACCGGGTTCAAACACAGAGAGAATCTCGATCCTCACTTTCCGATCACACACATCCGGGGTCCGACAAAGATTGAAACACCGACCACACATTCCATTCACACAGCCCCTGTGTCACACAGAGTCTGAATCTCCCTCCACACCTTCCCATGACAGAATCACGGGGTCAAACACAGAATGAATCTCCATCCACACCGTCACATCACACACTCCCTGGGTCAGGCACTGTGTGAATCTATCTCCACACCGTCCCATCACAAACTCCCTGGGTCAGACACGGTGTGAATCTCCATCCATACGGGCCCATCCCACACTCCGATACCAGACAGTGAGTGAATCTCCCTCCACGCGGTCCCATCACAATCTCCCCGGGGTCAGACACTGAGTGAATCTACCTTCATGCAATACGATCACAGTCTCCCGGGGTGAGACACACAGTGAATCTCCCTCTACACCGTCCCATCACAAACTCCCGGGGTCAGACCCGGAGTGAATCTCCCTACATACGGCCCCATCCCACACTCCGATGCCAGACAGTGAGTGAATCTCCCTCCACACCTTCCCATCACACATTCCCTGAGTCAGACACTGAGTGAATCTCCCTCCACATCTTCGCATCACAGACTCACGGCGTCAGACACAGAGTGAATCTCCCTCTACGCAGTCCCATCAAACAATACCGAGTTCAAACACAGAGTGAATCTCCCTCAACACGGTCCCATCACACACTCCCGGGGTCAGACAGAGTGTGAATCTACCTCCACACGGTCCCATCACTCACTCCCGGGGTAGACACATACTGAATCTTCCTCTACACCGTCTCGCCACAAACTCCCGTGGTCAGGCACAGAGTGAATCTCCCTCCATTCGGTCCCATCACACATTCCCAGGGTCAGACAGAGAGTTAACCTCCCTCCACACCGTCCCAGCACACTCTCCCGGGGTCAGAAACAGATTGAATCACCCTCCTCACAGTCCCATCAGTCAATCCACGTGTCAGAGAAAGAGTGAGTCTCCCTCTACGCCGTCCAATCAAACACGACCGGGTTCAAACACAGAGAGAATCTCGGTCCTTTCCTTCCGATCACACACACCCGGGGTCCGACAAAGATTGAAACACCGACCACATCTTGCATTCACACAGCCCCGGTGTAACACATAGTCTGAATCTCCCTCCACACCGTCCCATGACAGAATCACGGGGTCAGACTCAGAGTGAATGTACATCCATACGATCCCATCTCACATTCCCGGGGTCAGACTCAGAGTGAATCTTCATTCATACGATCCCATCACACACTCTCTGGGGTCAGACCGAGAGTGAAGCTCCCTCCACATGGTCCCAGCACTCGCTACGTTGGTCAGACAGAGAGGGAATCTCATCCACGCCGTCCCATTATAAAGTCACGGGGTCAGACACTGAGTGAATAAGCCACCGCACCGTCCCATCACACACACCCGGTGTCAGGGACAGAGTGAGTCTGCCTCTACACCGTCACATACCACACTGCCGGTGTCAAACACAGAGACAATATAGGTGCGCACCTTCCCATCACACACTCCCGCGGACCGACAAAGAGTGAAACACCGACCACTCCTTTCCATTCACACTGTCCCGGTGTCACACACAGAGGGAATCTCCCTCCATACGGTCCAATCACACTCTCTGGTGGTCAGACACAATGTGAATCTCCCTCCTCACCGTCCCATCACAGAGTCACGGGGACAGACACAGAATGAATCTACCTTCATGCAATACGATCACAGACTCCCGGGGTGAGACACACAGTGAATCTCCCTCTACACAGTCCCATCACAACCTCCCGGGGTCAGACACGGAGTGAATCTCCCTACATACGGGCCCATCCCACACTCCGATGCCAGACAGTGAGTGAATCTCCATCCACGCGGTCCCATCACAATCTCCCAGGGGTCAGACACTGAGTGAATCTCCGTCCACATCTTCCCATCACACATTCCCGGAGTCAGACACTGAGTGAATCTCCCTCCACTCCTTCGCATCACAGTATCACGGCGTCAGACACAGAGTGAATCTCCCTTTACGCAGTCCCATCAAACAATACCGAGTTCAAACACAGAGTGAATCTCCCTCAACACGGTCCCGTTACACACTACGGTGGTCAGACTGAGAGTCAATCTCTTCCACCCCGTCCCATCATACATTCCCGGGGTCAGACAGAGAGTTAACCTCCCTCCAAACCGTCCCAACACACACTCCCGTGGTCAGACTCAGATTGAATCACCCTCCTCACAGTCCCATCAGTCACTCCACGTGTCAGAGACAGAGTGAGTCTCCCTCTATGCCGTCCCATCAAACACTACCGGGTTCAAACACAGAGAGATTTTCGGTCCTTTCCTTCCGATCACACACACCCAGTGTCGGACAAAGATTGAAACACCGACCACACCTTGCATTCACACAGCCCCGGTGTCACCCACAGTCTGAATCTCCCTCCACACCTTCCCATGACAGAATCACGGGGTCAGACTCAGGGTGAATGTACATCCATACGATCCCATCTCACATTCCCGGGGTCAGACTCAGAGTGAATCTTCATTCATACGATCCCATCACACACTCTCTGGGGTCAGACCGAGAGTGAAGCTCCCTCCACATGGTCCCTGCACCCGCTACGTTGGTCAGACAGAGAGGGAATCTCATCCACGCCGTCCCATGACAAAGTCACGGGGTCAGACACTGAGTGAATCAGCCTCCGCACCGTCCCATCACACACACCCGGTGTCAGGGACAGAGTGAGTCTGCCTCTACACCGTCACATCCCACACTGCCGGTGTCAAACACAGAGACAATATAGGTGCGCACCTTCCCATCACACACTCCCGCGGACCGACAAAGAGTGAAACACCGACCACTCCTTTCAATTCACACTGTCCCGGTGTCACACACAGAGGGAATCTCCCTCCATACGGTCCAATCACACTCTCTGGTGGTCAGACACAATGTGAATCTCCCTCCTCACCGTCCCATCACAGAGTCACGGGGTCAGACACAGAATGAATCTACCTTCATGCAATACGATCACAGACTCCCGGGGTGAGACACGCAGTGAATCTCCCTCCATACTGTCCCATCACACATTCCCGGGGTCAGACAGAGAGTTAACCTCCCTCCACACCGTCCCAACACACACTCCCGGGGTCAGACACAGATTGAATCAACCTCCTCACAGTCCCATCAGGCACTCCATGTGTCAGAGACAGAGTGAGTCACCCTCTACGCCGTCCCATCAAACACTACCGGGTTCAAACACAGAGAGAATCTCGATCCTCACCTTCCGATCACACACAACCTGGGTCCGACAAAGATTGAAACACCGACCACACCTTCCATTCACACAGTCCCGGTGTCACACAGAGTCTGAATCTCCCTCCACGCCGTCCCATGACAGAACAACGCGTTCAGACACAGAATGAATCTCCATCCACACCGTCACATCACACACTCCCGGGGTCAGGCACTGTGTGAATCTACCTCCACACCGTCCCATCACACACTCCCGGCGTCAGACACAAAGTGAATCTCCCTCCACACCGTCCCATCACACACTCACGGGGTCAGACACAGAATGAATCTCAATCCACACAGAGACATCACACATTTCCGGGGTCAGACACGGATTGAATCTACCTGCACAACGTCCCATCACACAATCCTGGGGTCAGAGACTGAGTGAATCTCCCTCCACACCGGCCCATCTCACAATCCCGGGGTCAGACACAGAGTGAATCTCCATTCACACCGTCACATCACAAACTCCTTTGGTCAGACACAAAATGAATCTCCCTACACACCGTCCCATCACACACTCGCCGGTTCAGACACTGAGTGAATCTTCCTCCACACCGTCCCATCACAAACTCCCGGCGTCAGAGACAGAGTGAATCTCGATCCTCACTGTACCATCTCACACTCCGGTGGTCAGTCACAATGTGAATCTCCCTCCACACCGTCCCATCACTGAGTCACGGGGTCAGACACTGAACGAATCTACCTTCATGCAATACGACCAGAGACTCCCGGGGTGAGACACACAGTGAATCTCCGTCTACACCGTCCCATCACAATCTCCCGGGGTCAGACACTGAGTGAATCTCACTCCACTCCTTCCCATCACACACTCCCGGGGTCTGACAAAGAGTGAAACACCGAACACACCTTCCATTCACACTTTCCGGGTGTCACAAACAGAGGGAATCTTCCTCCACACGGTCCAATCACACACTCCGGTGGTCAGACACAGAGTGACTCACCCTCCAGGCCGTCCACTCACACCCTCCCGGGGTCAAACACAGACTGAATCTCATTCCACGTCGTTCCATCACACTCTCCCGAGGTAAGACAAAGTGTGAATCTACCTCCACACCGTCCCATCACTCACTCCCGGGGTAGACACATACTGAATCTTCCTCCACACCGTCTCACCACAAACTCCCGTGGTCAGGCACAGAGTGAATCTCCCTCCATACGGTCCCATCACACATTCCCGGGGTCAGACAGAGAGTTACCCTCCCTCCGCACCGTCCCAACACACACTCCGGTGATCAGACACAGATTGAATCACCCTCCTCACAGTCGCATCAGTCACTCCACGTGTCAGAGACAGAGTGAGTCTCACTCTACGCCGTCCCATCAAAAACTACCGGGCTCAAAAACAGATAGAATCTCGGTCCTTTCCTTCCGATCACACACACCCGGGGTCCGACAAAGATTGAAACACCGACCACATCTTGCATTCACACAGCCCCGGTGTAACACATAGTCTGAATCTCCCTCCACACCGTCCCATGACAGAATCACGGGGTCAGACTCAGAGTGAATGTACATCCATACGATCCCATCTCACATTCCCGGGGTCAGACTCAGAGTGAATCTTCATTCATACGATCCCATAACACACTCTCTGGGGTCAGACCGAGAGTGAAGCTCCCTCCACATGGTCCCAGCACTCGCTACGTTGGTCAGACAGAGAGGGAATCTCATCCACGCCGTCCCATGACAAAGTCACGGGGTCAGACACTGAGTGAATCAGCCTCCGCACCGTCCCATCACAGACACCCGGTGTCAGGGACAGAGTGAGTCTGCCTCTACACCGTCACATCCCACACTGCCGGTGTCAAACACAGAGACAATATAGGTGCGCACCTTCCCATCACACACTCCCGCGGACCGACAAAGAGTGAAACACCGACCACTCCTTTCCATTCACACTGTCCCGGTGTCACACACAGAGGGAATCTCCCTCCATACGGTCCAATCACGCTGTCTGGTGGTCAGACACAATGTGAATCTCCCTCCACACCGTCCCATCACAGAGTCACGGGGTCAGACACAGAATGAATTTCAATCCACACAGAGACATCACACATTTCCGGGGTCAGACACGGATTGAATCTACCTTCACAACGTCCCATCACACAATCCTGGGGTCAGAGACTGAGTGAATCTCCCTCCACACCGGCCCATCTCACAATCCCGGGGTCAGACACAGAGTGAATCTCCATTCACACCGTCACATCACAAACTCCTTTGGTCAGACACAAAATGAATCTCCCTACACACCGTCCCATAACACACTCGCCGGTTCAGACACTGAGTGAATCTTCCTCCACACCGTCCCATCACAAACTCCCGGCGTCAGAGACAGAGTGAATCTCGATCCTCACTGTACCATCTCACACTCCGGTGGTCAGTCACAATGTGAATCTCCCTCCACACCGTCCCATCACTGAGTCACGGGGTCAGACACTGAATGAATCTACCTTCATGCAATACGACCAGAGACTCCCGGGGTGAGACACACAGTGAATCTCCGTCTACACCGTCCCATCACAATCTCCCGGGGTCAGACACTGAGTGAATCTCACTCCACTCCTTCCCATCACACACTCCCGGGGTCTGACGAAGAGTGAAACACCGAACACACCTTCCATTCACACTTTCCGGGTGTCACAAACAGAGGGAATCTTCCTCCACACGGTCCAATCACACACTCCGGTGGTCAGACACAGAGTGACTCACCCTCCAGGCCGTCCACTCACACCCTCCCGGGGTCAAACACAGACTGAATCTCATTCCACGTCGTTCCATCACACTCTCCCGAGGTAAGACAAAGTGTGAATCTACCTCCACACCGTCCCATCACTCACTCCCGGGGTAGACACATACTGAATCTTCCTCCACACCGTCTCACCACAAACTCCCGTGGTCAGGCACAGAGTGAATCTCCCTCCATACGGTCCCATCACACATTCCCGGGGTCAGACAGAGAGTTACCCTCCCTCCGCACCGTCCCAACACACACTCCCGTGGTCAGACACAGATTGAATCACCCTCCTCACAGTCGCATCAGTCACTCCACGTGTCAGAGACAGAGTGAGTCTCACTCTACGCCGTCCCATCAAAAACTACCGGGCTCAAAAACAGAGAGAATCTCGGTCCTTTCCTTCCGATCACACACACCCGGGGTCCGACAAAGATTGAAACACCGACCACATCTTGCATTCACACAGCCCCGGTGTAACACATAGTCTGAATCTCCCTCCACACCGTCCCATGACAGAATCACGGGGTCAGACTCAGAGTGAATGTACATCCATACGATCCCATCTCACATTCCCGGGGGCAGACTCAGAGTGAATCTTCATTCATACGATCCCATAACACACTCTCTGGGGTCAGACCGAGAGTGAAGCTCCCTCCACATGGTCCCAGCACTCGCTACGTTGGTCAGACAGAGAGGGAATCTCATCCACGCCGTCCCATGACAAAGTCACGTGGTCAGACACTGAGTGAGTCTGCCTCTACACCGTCACATCCCACACTGCCGGTGTCAAACACAGAGACAATATAGGTGCGCACCTTCCCATCACACACTCCCGCGGACCGACAAAGAGTGAAACACCGACCACTCCTTTCCATTCACACTGTCCCGGTGTCACACACAGAGGGAATCTCCCTCCATACGGTCCAATCACACTCTCTGGTGGTCAGACACAATGTGAATCTCCCTCCACACCGTCCCATCACAGAGTCACGGGGTCAGACACAGAATGAATCTACCTTCATTCAATACGATCACAGACTCCCGGGGTGAGACACACAGTGAATCTCCCTCTACACATTCCCATCACAACCTCCCGGGGTCAGACACGGAGTGAATCTCCCTACATACGGGCCCATCCCACACTCCGATGCCAGACAGTGAGTGAATCTCCATCCACGCGGTCCCATCACAATCTCCCAGGGTTCAGACACTGAGTGAATCTCCCTCCACTCCTTCGCATCACAGTATCACGGCGTCAGACACAGAGTGAATCTCACTTTACGCAGTCCCATCAAACAATACCGAGTTCAAACACAGAGTGAATTTCCCTCAACACGGTCCCGTCACACACTGCGGTGGTCAGACTGAGAGTCAATCTCTACCACCCCGTCCCATGACAAAATCCCGGGGTCAGACAGAGAGTGAATCTTTCTCCACACCGTCTCACCACAAACTCCCGTGGTGAGGCACAGAGTGTATCTCCCTCCATACGGTCACATCAGACATTCCCGGGGTCAGACAGAGAGTTAACCTCCCTCCACACCGTCCCAACACACACTCCCGTGGTCAGACACAGATTGAATCACCCTCCTCACAGTCCCATCAGTCACTCCACGTGTCAGAGACAGAGTGAGTCTCCCTCTACGCCGTCCCATCAAACACTACCGGGTTCAAACACAGAGAGATTTTCGGTCCTTTCCTTCCGATCACACACACCCGGTGTCGGACAAAGATTGAAACACCGACCACACCTTGCATTCACACAGCCCCGGTGTCACCCACAGTCTGCATCTCCCTCCACACCTTCCCATGACAGAATCACGGGGTCAGACTCAGGGTGAATGTACATCCATACGATCCCATCTCACATTCCCGGGGTCAGACTCAGAGTGACTCTTTATTCATACGATCCCATGACACACTCTCTGGGGTCAGACAGAGAGTGAAGCTCCCTCCACTTGGTCCCAGCACTCACTACGGTGGTCAGACAGAGAGGGAATCACATCCACGCCGTCCCATGACAAACTCCCGGGGTCAGACACTGAGTGAATCAGCCTCCGCACCGTCCCATCACCCACTCCAGTGGTCAGACACAGAGTGACTCACTCTCCAGGCCGTCCCCTCACACCCTCCCGGGGTCAAACACAGACTGAATCTCATTCCACGTCGTTCCATCACACTGTCCCGCTGTCAGACAAAGTGTGAATCTACCTCCACACGGTCCCATCACTCACTCCCTGGGTAGACACATACTGAATCTTCCTCCACACCGTCTCACCACAAACACACGTGGTCAGGCACAGAGTGAATCTCCCTCCATACTGTCCCATCACACATTCCCGGGGTCAGACAGAGAGTTAACCTCCCTCCACACCGTCCCAACACACACTCCCGGGGTCAGACACAGATTGAATCAACCTCCTCACAGTCCCATCAGGCACTCCATGTGTCAGAGACAGAGTGAGTCACCCTCTACGCCGTCCCATCAAACACTACCGGGTTCAAACACAGAGAGAATCTCGATCCTCACCTTCCGATCACACACAACCTGGGTCCGACAAAGATTGAAACACCGACCACACCTTCCATTCACACAGTCCCGGTGTCACATACAGTCTGAATCTCCCTCCACACCGTCCCATGACAGAATAACGCGGTCAGACACAGAATGAATCTCCATCCACACCGTCACATCACACACTCCCGGGGTCAGGCACTGTGTGAATCTACCTCCACACCGTCCCATCACACACTCCTGGCGTCAGGCACAAAGTGAATCTCCCTCCACACCGTCCCATCAAACACTCCCGGGGTCAGACACAGAATGAATCTCAATCCACACAGAGACATCACACATTTCCGGGGTCAGACACGGAGTGTATCTACCTGCACAACGTCCCATCACACAATCCTGTGGTCAGAGACTGAATGAATCTCCCTCCACACCGGCCCATCTCACAATCCCGGGGTCAGACACAGAGTGAATCTCCATTCACACCGTCACATCACAAACTCCTGTGGTCAGGCACTGAGTGAATCTACCTCCACACCGTCCCATCACAAACTCCCTGCGTCAGAGACAGAGTGAATCTCGCTCCTCACTGTACCATCTCACACTCCGCTGGTCAGACACAATGTGAATCTCCCTCCACACCGTCCCATCACTCACTCCCGTGGTCAGAGACAGAGTGAATCTCTCTCCTCACTGTACCATCTCACACTCCGGTGTTCAGACACAATGTGAATCTCCCTCCACACCGTCCAATCACTGAGTCACGGGGTCAGACACAGAATGAATCTACCTTCATGCAATACGACCAGAGACTCCCGGGGTGAGACACACCGTGAATCTCCCTCTACACCGTCCCATCACAATCTCCCGGAGTCAGACACTGAGTGAATCTCACTACACTCCTTCCCATCACACACTCCCGGGGTCTGACAAAGAGTGCAACACCGACCACACCTTCCATTCACACTGTCCCGGTGTCACAAACAGAGGGAATCTCCCTCCATACGGTCCAATCACATACTCCGCTGGTCAGACAAAATGTGAATCTCCCTCCACTCCGGCCCATCACAGAGTCACGGGGTCAGACACAGAATGAATCTACCTTCATGCAATACGATCACAGACCCCGGGGTGAGACACACAGTGAATCTTCCTCTACACCGTGCCATCACATACTCCCGGGGTCAGACACGGAGTGAATCTCCCTCCATACGGGCCCATCCCAAAATCCGATGACAGACAATGAGTGAATCTCCCTGCACGCGGTCCCATCACAATCTACCCGGGGTCAGACACTGAGTGAATCTCCCTCCACACCTTCCCATCACACATTCCCGGGGTCAGACACAGAGTGAATATCCCTCCACACCTTCGCATCACAGAGTCACAGCGTCAGACACAGAGTGAATCTCCCTCTAAGCAGTCCCATCAAACAATACCGAGTTCAAACACAGAGTGAATCTCCCTCAGCACGGTCCCATCACACACTCCCGTGGTCAGACAGAGAGTGAATCTCCCGCCACACGGTTCCGTCACACACTACGGTGGTCAGACAGAGAGTCTATCTCATCCACACCGTCCCATGACAAAATCCCGGGGTCAGACAGAGAGTGAATCTTCCTCCACACGGTCCAATCCCACACTCCAGTGGTCAGACACAGAGTGACTCACCCTCCAGGCCGTCCCCTCACACACTCCCGGGGTCAAACACAGACTGAAACTCATTCCAGGTCGTTCCATCACACTCTCCCGTGGTCAGACAAAGTGTGAGTCTACCTCCACACGGTCCCATCACTCATTCCCGGGGTCAGACAGAGAGTTCACCTCCCTCCACACAGTCCCAACACTCACTCCCGTGGTCAGACTCAGATTGAATCACCCTCCTCACAGTCCCAACAGTCACTCCACGTGTCAGAGACAGAGTGAGTCTCCCTCTACGCCGTCCCATCAAACACTACCGGGTGCAAACACAGAGAGAAACTCGGTCCTTACCTTCCGATCACACACACCCGGGGTCCGACAAAGATTGAAACACCGACCACACCTTCCATTCACACAGCCCCGGTGACACACACAGTCTGAATCTCCCTCCACCCCGTCCCAACGCAGTATCAAGGGGTCAGACTCAGTGCGAATCTACATCCATACAATCCCATCTCACATTCCCGGGGTCAGACTCAGAGTGAA
Source organism: Hemitrygon akajei (assembly GCF_048418815.1). Taxonomy (NCBI): domain Eukaryota; kingdom Metazoa; phylum Chordata; class Chondrichthyes; order Myliobatiformes; family Dasyatidae; genus Hemitrygon; species Hemitrygon akajei. Next base: position 14,825,201 of record NW_027331920.1, on the reverse strand, counting down.
TCTTCATTCATACGATCCAATCGCACACTCTCGGGGGTCAGACAGAGAGTGAAGCTCCGTCCACAGGGTCCCAGCAATCACTACGGCGGTCAGACAGAGAGGGAATCTCATCCACGCCGTCCCATGTCAAACTCACGGAGTCAGACACTGAGTGAATCAACCTCCGCACCGTCCTATCACACACACCCGGTGTCAGGGACAGAGTGAGTCTGCCTCTACACCGTCACATCACACACTCCCGGTGTCGAACACAGAGACAATATAGGTGCGCACCTTCCCATCACACTCTCCCGGGGTCCGACAAAGAGTGGAACACCGACCACACCTTCCATTCACACTGTCCCGGTGTCACACACAGAGGGAATCTCCCTCCATACGGTCCAATCACACTGTCCGGTGGTCAGACACAATGTGAATCTCCCTCCACACCGTCCCATCACAGAGTCACGGGGTCCGACACAGAATGAATCTACCTTCATGCAATACTATCACAGACTCCCGGGGTGAGACACACAGTGAATCTCCCTCTACACCGTCCCATCCCAAACTCCCGGGGTCAGACACGGAGTGAATCTCCCTACATACGGGCCCATCCCACACTCCGATGCCAGACAGTGAGTGAATCTCCCTGCACGCGGTCCCATCACAATCTCCCCGGGGTCAGACACTGAGTGAATCTCCCTCCACACCTTCCCATCACACATTCCCTGAGTCAGACACTGAGTGAATCTCCCTCCACACCTTCGCATCACAGACTCACGGCGTCAGACACAGAGTGAATCTCCCTCTACGCAGACCCATCAAACAATACCGAGTTCAAACACAGAGTGAATCTCCCTCAACACGGTCCCATCACACACTCCCGGGGTCAGACAGAGTGTGAATCTACCTCCACACGGTCACGTCACACACAACGGTGGTCAGACAGAGAGTCAATCTCATCCACCCCGTCCCATGACAAAATCCCGGTGTCAGACAGAGAGTGAATCTTCCTCCACACTGTTCCATCACACTTTCCCGCGGTCAGACAAAGTGTGAATCTACCTCCACACCGTCCCATCACTCTCTCCCGGGGTAGAAACATACTGAATCTTCCTCCACACCGTCTCACCACAAAAGTTTGAAACAACGACCACACCTTCCATTCACTCAGCCCCGGTGTCACACACAGTCTGAATCTCCCTCCACACCGTCCCAAGACAGAATCACGGGGTCAGTCTCAGGGTGAATCTACATCCATACGATCCCATCACACACTCTCGGGGGTTAGACAGAGAGTGAAGCTCCCTCCACACGGTCCGAGAACTCACTACGGTGGTCAGACAGAGAGGGAATTTCATCCATGCCGTCCCATGACAAACTCACGGGGTCAAACACTGAGTGAGTCAGCCTCCGCACCGTCCCATCACACACACCCGGTGTCAGGGACAGAGTGAGTCTGCCTCTACACCGTCACATCACACACTCCCATTGACAAACACAGAGACAATATAGGTGCGCACCTTACCATCACACACTCCCGGGGTCCGACAAAGAGTGAAACACCGACCACACCTTCCATTCACACTGTCCCGGTGTCACACACAGAGGGAATCTCCCTCCATACGGTCCAATCACACACTCCGCTGGTCAGACACAATGTGAATCTCCCTCCACACGGTCCCGTCACACACTACGGTGGTCAGACAGAGAGTAAATCTCATCCAGCCCTTCCCATGACAAAATCCCGGGGTCAGACAGAGAGTTAACCTTCCTCCACACGGTCCCATCACACACCCCGGTGGTCAGACACAGAGAGACTCACCCTCCAGTCCGTCCACACACACCCCACACCCCCCCCCCCGGGGTCAAACACAGACTGAATCTCATTCCACGTCGCTCCATCACACTCTCCCGCGGTCAGACAAAGTGTGAATCTCCCTCCATACGGTCCCATCACACATTCCCGGGGTCAGACAGAGAGTTAACCTCCCTCCACACCGTACCAACACAAACTCCCGGGGTCAGACACGGAGTGAATCTCCCTACATACCGGCCCATCCCACACTCCGATGCCAGACAGTGAGTGAATCTCCCTCCACGCGGTCCCATCACAATCTCCCCGGGGTCAGACACTGTGTGAATCTCCTTCCACACCTTCCCAACACACATTCCCTGTGTCAGACACTGAGTGAATCTCCCTCCACACCTTCGCATCACAGACTCACGGCGTCAGAGACAGAGTGAATCTCCCTCTACGCTGTCCCATCAAACAATACCGAGTTCAAACACAGAGCGAATCTCCCTCAACACGGCCCTATCACACACTCCCGGGGTCATACAGAGTGTGAATCTACCTCCACAAGTTCCCATCACTCACTCCCGGGGTAGACACATACAGAATCTTCCTCTACACCGTCTCACCACAAACTCCCGTAGTCAGGCAGAGAGTGAATCTCCCTCCATACGGTCCCATCACACATTCCCGGGGTCAGACAGAGAGTTAACCTCCCTCCACACCGTCGCAACACACACTCCCGAGGTCAGACACAGATTGAATCACCCTCCTCACAGTCCCATCAGACACTCCACGTGTCAGAGACAGAGTGAGTCTCCCTCTACGCCGTCCCATCAAACACTACCGGGTTCAAAAAATGAGAGAAACTCGGTCCTTACCTTCCGATCACAGACACCCGGGGACCGACAAAGATTGAAACACCGACCACACCTTCCATTCACTCAGCCCCGGTGTCACACACAGTCTGAATCTCCCTCCACACCGTCCCATGACAGAATCACGGGGTCAGACTCAGAGTGAATCTTCATTCATACGATCCCATCCCACACTCTCGGGGGTCAGACAGAGAGTGAAGCTCCCTCCACATGGTCCCAGCACTCACTACGGTGGTCAGACAGAGAGGGAATATCATCCACGCCGTCCCATGACAAACTCACGGGGTCAAACACTGAGTGAGCCAGCCTCCGCACCGTCCCATCACACACACCCGTTGTCAGGGACAGAGTGAGCCTCCCTCTACACCGTCACATCACACACTCCCGGTGTCCGTCAAAGAGTGGAACACAGACCACACCTTCCATTCACACTGTCCCGGTGTCACACACAGAGGGAATCTCCCTCCACACCTTCCCATCACACATTCCCTGAGTCAGACACTGAGTGAAACTCCCTCCACACCTTCGCATCACAGACTCACGGCGTCAGACACGGAGTGAATCTCCCTCTACGCAGTCCCATCAAACAATACCGAGTTCAAACACAGAGTGAATTTCCCTCCACGCGGTCACATCACAATCTCCCCGGGGTCAGACACTGAGTGAATCTCCCTCCACACCTTCCGATCACACACTCCGGTGGTCTGACTCAGAGTGACACACCCTCCAAGCCGTCCCCTCACACAATCCCGGGGTCAAACACAGACTGAATATCATTCCACGTCGTTCCATCACATTCTCCCGCGGTCAGACAAATTGTGAATCTACCTCCACACGGTCCCATCACACATTCCCGGGGTCAGATAGAGAGTTAACCTCCCTCCACACCGTCCCAACACTGAGTCACGGAGTCAGACACAGAATGAATCTACCTTCATGCAATACGACCAGAGACTCCATGTGTGAGACACACAGTGAATCTTACTCCACTCCTTCCCATCACACACTCCCGGGGTCTGACAAAGAGTGAAACACCGACCACACCTTCCATTCACACTGTCCCGGTGTCACAAACAGAGGGAATCTCCCTCCATACGGTCCAATTACACTCTCCGTTGGTCAGACACAATGTGAATCTCCCTCCACACCGTCCCATCACAGAGTCACGGGGTCAGACACAGAATGAATCTACCTTCATGCAATACGATCACAGACTCCCGGGGTGAGACACACAGTGAATCTTCCTCTACACCGTCCCATCACAAACTCCCGGTGTCAGACACGGAGTGAATCTCCCTCCACACCTTCCCATCACACATTCCCGGTGTCAGACAGTGAGTGAATCTCCCTGCACGCGGTCCCATCACAATCTCCCCGGGGTCAGACACTGAGTGAATCTCCCTCCAGACCTTCGCATCACACATTCCCTGAGACAGACACTGAGTGAAACTCCCTCCGCACCTTCGCATCACAAACTCCTGGGGTCAGACACGGAGTGAATCTCCCTCCATACGGGCCCATCCCACAATCCGATGCCAGACAGTGAGTGAATCTCCCTCTACGCAGTCCCATCAAACAATACCGAGTTCAAACACAGAGTGAATCTCCCTCAACACGGTCCCTTCACACACTCCCGGGATCAGGCAGAGTGTGAATCTACCTTCACACGGTCCCATCACTCACTCCCGGGGTAGACAGACAGTTACCCTCCCTCCACACGGTCCCAACACACACTCCTGGGGTCAGACACAGATTGAATCACCCTCGTCACAGTCCCATCAGTCACTCCAAGTGTCAGAGACAGAGTGAGTCACCCTCTACGCCGTCCCATCAAACACTACCGGGTTCAAACACAGAGAGAATCTCGATCCTCACCTTCCGATCACACACAACCTGGGTGCGACAAAGATTGAAACACCGACCACACCTTCCATTCAAACAGTCCCGGTGTCCACAGAGTCTGAATCTCCCTCCACACCGTCCCATGACAGAATCACGGGGTCAGACACAGAATGAATCTCCATCCACACCGTCACATCACACACTCCCGGGGTCAGACGCAAAGTGAATCTCCCTCCACACCGTCCCATCACACACTCCCGGGGTCAGACACGGAGTGAATCTACCTGCGCAACGTCCCATCACACAATCCTGGTGTCAGAGACTGAGTGAAACTCCCTCCACACAGGCCCATCTCACAATCCCGGGGTCAGACACAGAGTGAATCTCCATTCACACCGTCACATCACAAACTCCTGTGGTCAGACACAGAATGAATCTCCCTACACACCGTCCCATCACACACTCCCCGGGTCAGACACTGAGTGAATCTACCTCCACACCGTCCCATCACAAACTCCCGGCGTCAGAGACAGAGTGAATCCCGCTCCTCTCTGTACCATCTCACACTCCGCTGCTCAGACACAATGTGAATCTCCCTCCACACCGTCCCATCACTGAGTCACGGGGTCAGACACAGAATGAATCTACCTTCATGCAATACGACCAGAGACTCCCGGGGTGAGACACACAGTGAATCTCCTTCTACACCGTCCAATCACAATCTCCCGGGGTCAGACACTGAGTGAATCTCACTCCACTCCTTCCCATCTCACACACTCCCGGGGTCTGACAAGGAGTGAAACACCGACCACACCTTCCATTCACATTGTCCCGGTGTCACAAACAGAGGGAATCTCCCTCCATACGGTCCAATCACATACTCCGCTGGTCAGACAAAATGAGAATCTCCCTCAACACCGTCCCATCACAGAGTCACGGGGTCAGACACAGAATGAATCTACCTTCATGCAATACGATCACAGACTCCAGGGGTGAGACACACAGTGAATCTTCCTCTACACCGTCCCATCACAATCTCACGGGGTCAGACACGGAGTGAATCTCCCTCCATACGGGCCCATCCCACAATCCGATGCCAGACAGTGAGTGAATCTCCCTCCACGCGGTCCCAACACAATCTTCCCGGGGTCAGACACTGAGTGAATATCCCTCCACACCTTCCCATCCCACATTCCCGGAGTCAGACACTGAGTGAATCTCCCTCCACACCTTCGCATCACAGACTCACGGCGTCAGACACAGAGTGAATCTCCCTCTACGCAGTCCCATCAAACAATACCGAGTTCAAACACAGAGTGAATCTCCCTCAGCAAGGTCCCATCACACACTCCTGGGGTCAGACAGAGAGTGAATCTGCCTCCACACGGTCCAATCACACACTCCAGTGGTCAGACACAGAGTGACTCACCATCCAGGCCGTCCCCTCACACACACCCGGGGTCAAACACAGACTGTATCTCATTCCACGTCGTTCCATCACACTCTCCCGCTGTCAGACAAAGTGTGAATCTACCTCCACACGGTCCCATCACTCTCTCCCGGGGTAGACACATACTGAATCTTCCTCCACACCGTCTCACCACAAACTCCCGTGGTCAGACACAGAGTGAATCTCCCTCCATACGGTCCCATCACACATTCCCGGGGTCAGACAGAGAGTTAACCTCCCTCCACACCGTCCCAACACAAACTCCCGGTGTCTGACACGGAGTGAATCTCCCTACATACGGGCCCATCCCACACTCCGATGCCAGACAGTGAGTGAATCTCCCTCCACGCGGTCCCATCACAATCTCCCCGGGGTCAGACACTGTGTGAATCTCCTTCCACACCTTCCCAACACACATTCCCTGTGTCAGACACTGAGTGAATCTCCCTCCACACCTTCGCATCACAGACTCACGGCGTCAGAGACAGAGTGAATCTCCCTCTACGCTGTCCCATCAAACAATACCGAGTTCAAACACAGAGCGAATCTCCCTCAACACGGCCCTATCACACACTCCCGGGGTCATACAGAGTGTGAATCTACCTCCACAAGTTCCCATCACTCACTCCCGGGGTAGACACATACAGAATCTTCCTCTACACCGTCTCACCACAAACTCCCGTAGTCAGGCAGAGAGTGAATCTCCCTCCATACGGTCCCATCACACATTCCCGGGGTCAGACAGAGAGTTAACCTCCCTCCACACCGTCGCAACACACACTCCCGAGGTCAGACACAGATTGAATCACCCTCCTCACAGTCCCATCAGACACTCCACGTGTCAGAGACAGAGTGAGTCTCCCTCTACGCCGTCCCATCAAACACTACCGGGTTCAAAAAATGAGAGAAACTCGGTCCTTACCTTCCGATCACAGACACCCGGGGACAGACAAAGATTGAAACACCGACCACACCTTCCATTCACTCAGCCCCGGTGTCACACACAGTCTGAATCTCCCTCCACACCGTCCCAAGAGAGAATCACGGGGTCAGTCTCAGGGTGAATCTACATCCATACGATCCCATCACACACTCTCGGGGGTCAGACAGAGAGTGAAGCTCCCTCCACACGGTCCGAGAACTCACTACGGTGGTCAGACAGAGAGGGAATTTCATCCATGCCGTCCCATGACAAACTCACGGGGTCAAACACTGAGTGAGTCAGCCTCCGCACCGTCCCATCACACACACCCGGTGTCAGGGACAGAGTGAGTCTGCCTCTACACCGTCACATCACACACTCCCATTGTCAAACACAGAGACAATATAGGTGCGCACCTTACCATCACACACTCCCGGGGTCCGACAAAGAGTGAAACACCGACCACACCTTCCATTCACACTGTCCCGGTGTCACACACAGAGGGAATCTCCCTCCATACGGTCCAATCACACACTCCGCTGGTCAGACACAATGTGAATCTCCCTCCACACCGTGCCATCACAGAGTCACGGGGTCAGACACAGAATGAATCTACCTTCATGCAATACGATCACAGAGTCCCGGGGTGAGACCCACAGTGAATCTCCCTCTACACCGTCCCATCACATACTCCCGGAGTCAGGCAGGGAGTGAGTCTCCCTCCACGCGGTCCCGTCTCAATCTCCCCGGGGTCAGACACTGAGTGAATCTCCCTCCACTCGGTCCCATCACCATCTCCCCGGCGTCAGACACTGAGGGAATCTCCCTCCACACCTTCCCATCACACACTCCGGTGGTCAGACACAGAGTGACTCACCCTCCAGGCCGTCCCCTCACACAATCCCGGGGTCAAACACAGTCTGAATCTCCCTCCACACCGTCCCATGGCAGAATCACTGGGTCAGACTCAGAGTGAATCTACATCCATACGATCCCATCTCACATTCCCGGAGTCAGACTCAGAGTGAATCTTCATTCATACGATCCCATCACACTGTCTCGGGGGTCAGACAGAGAGTGAAGCTCCCTCCACACGGTCCCAGCACTCACTACGGTGGTCAGACAGAGAGGGAATTTCATCCACGCCGTCCCATGACAAACTCACGGGGTCAGACACTGAGTCAATCTGACTCCGCACCGTCCCATCACACACACGCGGTGTCAGGCACTGAGTGAATCTACCACCTTACAGTCCCATCACAAACTCCCAGGGTCAGAGATAGAGTGACTCCCCCTCCACACCATACCATCACACACTCCCGGGGTCAGGCACTGAGTGATTCTTCCTCCACACCATCCCATCACAAACTCCCGGGGTCAGAGACAGATTGACTCCCCCTCCACACCATACCATCACACACTCGCGGGGTCAGACACTGAGTGAATCTACCGCCACACCGTCCCATCACACACTGCCGGTGTCAGACACAGAGTGAATCTCCATCCACAACGTCACATCAGAAACTCCCGTAGTCATACACAGAGTGAATCTCATTGCACACCGGCACATCACACACTTCCGGGGTCAGGCACTGTGTGAATCTACCTCCACACCTTCCCATCACACACTCCCAGTGTCAGACACAGAGTGAATCTCCATCCACACAGTCCCATCATACAATTCCATCGTCAGACACTGAGTGAATCTATCTCCACGCCTTTCCATCACACAATCCCGGGGTCAGAGTCTGAGTGAATCTACGTTCGCAAAGTCCCATCACACACTAACGGGGTCAGACACAGAGAGAATCTCCCTCCCAATCGTGCCATCAAAGACGGCTGGGGTCAGACACTGAGTGAATCCCCCTCCACACCGTCCAATCACACACTCCGTCTGTCAGACACAGAATGAGTCTCCATCCACACCGTCCAATCACACACTCCCAGTTTCAGGCACTGTGTGAAGCTACCTCCACACCTTCCCATCACACACTCCCGGGGTCAGACACAGAATGAGTCTCCATCCACACCGTCCCATCACACACTCCCGCAGTCAGACACAGAGTGAATCTCGCTCCTCACCGTACCATCTCACAATCCGGGTGTCAGACACAGAGTGAATCTCCATCCGCACCGTCCCATCACACACTGCTGGGGTCAGACACACAGTGAATATCCATCCACACCTTCCCATCACACACACCCGGTGTCAGACACAGAGTGAATCTCGCTCCTCACCGTACCATCTCACAATCCGGGTGTCAGACTCTGAGTGAATCCCCCTCCATACCGACCCATCACACACTCCGTGTGTCAGACACAGAATGAGTCTCCATCCACACCGTCCCATCACACACTCCCAGTGTCAGGCACAGTGTGAAGCTACCTCCACACCTTCCCATCACACACTCCCGGGGTCATACACAGAGTGAATCTCCCTCAAAACCGTTCCATCACACACTCCCGGGGTCAGACAACGAGTGAATCTCGCTCCTCACCGTACCATCTCACAATCCGGTGGTCAGACACAGAGTGAATCTCCATCCACACCGTCAGATCACAAACTCCCGTTGTCAGACACATAATGAGTCTCCAAACACACCTTCCCATCACACACTGCCGGTGTCAGGCACTGTGTGAATCTACCTCCTCACCTTCCCATCCAACACTCCTGGGGTCAGACTCAGAGTGAATCTCGATAAGCACCGTGCCATCTCACAGTCCGGGTGTCAGACACAGAGATAATCTCGCTCCACAGCGTCCCATCAGACACTCCCGGGGTCAGGCACAGAGTGAATATGCATCCACCCCGTCGCATCACACACTTGAGGGGTCAGCCACAGAGTGAATCTCATTCCACCCCGCCACATCACACCCTCCTGCGGTCAGGCACAGAGTGAATCTACCTCCACACCTTCCCATCACACACTCCCAGGGTCAGACATAGAATGAGTCTCCATTCACACATTCCCATCACACAATTCAGGGGTCAGAAACTGAGTGAATCCCACTCCAAACCGTCCCATCACACACTCCAGGGGTCAGACACAGAGTGAATCTCCCTGCACACCTTCGCATCACACACTCCCGGGGTCAGACACAGAGTAAATCTCCCTCCACACCGTCCCATCACACACTGTCGGGGTCAGACACAGAGTGAATCTCGCTCCAAACCGTACCACCTCACAATCCGGTGGTCAGACACAGAGTGAATCTCCATCCACACCGCCACATCACACACTCCCGGGGTCAGGCACTGTGTGATTATACCTCCGCACCGTCCCATCACATGCTTCCGGTGACAGACACAGAGTGAATCTCCCTCCACACCGTCCCATCACTCACTCCCGGGGTCAGACACAGAGTGAATCTCCATCCGCACCGTCCCATCACACACTTCCGGGTTCAGGCACTGAGTGAATCTACCTGCACACCGTCCCATCACAAACTCCCGGGGTCAGAGACATAGTGAATATCCATGGACACCTTCCCATCACACAGTCCCGGGGTCAGACACAGAGTGAATCTATCTCCGCAACGTCCAATCACACATTAACGGGTTCAGACACTGAGTGAATCTCCATCCGCACCGTTCCATCACTCACTCCCGGGGTCAGGCACTGAGTGAATCTACCACCTTACAGTCCCATCACAAACTCCCAGGGTCAGAGACAGAGTGACTCCCCCACCACACCATACCATCACACACTCCCGGGGTCAGGCACTGAGTGTATCTTCCTCCACACCATCCCATCACAAACTCCCGGGGTCAGAGACAGATTGACTCCCCCTCCACACCATACCATCACACACTCGCGGGGTCAGACACTGAGTGAATCTACCTCCACACCGTCCCATCACACACTCCCAGGGTCAGACATAGAATGAGTCTCCATTCACACATTCCCATCACACAATTCAGGGGTCAGAAACTGAGTGATTCCCACTCCAAACCGTCCCATCACACACTCCAGGGGTCAGACACAGAGTGAATCTCCCTGCACACCTTCGCATCACACACTCCCGGGGTCAGACACAGAGTAAATCTCTCTCTCCACACCGTCCCATCACACACTCTCGGGATCAGACACAGAGTGAATCTCGCTCCAAACCGTACCACCTCACAATTCGGTGGTCAGACACAGAGTGAATCTCCATCCACACCGCCACATCACACACTCCCGGGGTCAGGCACTGTGTGATTCTACCTCCGCACCGTCCCATCACATGATACCGGTGACAGACACAGAGTGAATCTCCCTCCACACCGTCCCATCACACACTCCCGGGGTCAGACACTGAGTGAATCTACCACCTTACAGTCCCATCACAAACTCCCAGGGTCAGAGACAGAGTGACTCCCCCTCCACACCATACCATCACACACTCCCGGGGTCAGGCACTGAGTGTATCTTCCTCCACACCATCCCATCACAAACTCCCGGGGTCAGAGACAGATTGACTCCCCCTCCACACCATACCATCACACACTCGCGGGGTCAGACACTGAGTGAATCTACCTCCACACCGTCCCATCACACACGGCCGGTGTCAGACACAGAGTGAATCTCCATCCACAACGTCACATCAGAAACTCCCGTAGTCATACACAGAGTGAATCTCCATCCACACCGCCACATCACAGACTCCCGGGGTCAGGCACTGTGTGATTATACCTCCGCACCGTCCCATCACATGCTCCCGGTGACAGACACAGAGTGAATCTCCCTCCACACCGTCCCATCACACACTCCCGGGGTCAGACACAGAGTGAATCTCCATCCGCACCGTCCCATCACACACTTCCGGGTTCAGGCACTGAGTGAATCTACCTGCAAACCGTCCCATCACAAACTCCCGGGGTCAGAGACATAGTGAATATCCATGGACACCTTCCCATCACACAGTCCCGGGGTCAGGCACAGAGTGAATCTATCTCCGCAACGTCCAATCACACATTAACGGGTTCAGACACTGAGTGAATCTCCATCCGCACCGTTCCATCACTCACTCCCGGGGTCAGGCACTGAGTGAATCTACCACCTTACAGTCCCATCACAAACTCCCAGGGTCAGAGACAGAGTGACTCCCCCTCCACACCATACCATCACACACTCCCGGGGTCAGGCACTGAGTGTATCTTCCTCCACACCATCCCATCACAAACTCCCGGGGTCAGAGACAGATTGACTCCCCCTCCACACCATACCATCACACACTCGCGGGGTCAGACACTGAGTGAATCTACCTCCACACAGTCCCATCACACACTCCCAGGGTCAGACATTGAATGAGTCCCCATTCACCCATTCTCATCACACAATTCATGGGTCAGAAACTGAGTGAATCCCCCTCCACACCGTCCCATCAGACACTCCGTGTGTCAGACACAGAATGAGTCTACTTCCTCACCTTCCCATCACACACTCCCAGTGTCAGGCACAGAGTGAATCTACCTCCACACCTTCCCATCACACACTCCCAGGGTCAGATATAGAATGAGTCTCCATTCACACATTCCCATCACACAATTCAGGGGTCAGAAACTGAGTGATTCCCACTCCAAACCGTCCCATCACACACTCCAGGTGTCAGACACAGAGTGAATCTCCCTGCACACCTTCGCATCACACACTCCCGGGGTCAGACACAGAGTAAATCTCTCTCCACACCGTCCCATCACACACTCTCGGGATCAGACACAGAGTGAATCTCGCTCCAAACCGTACCACCTCACAATTCGGTGGTCAGACACAGAGTGAATCTCCATCCACACCGCCACATCACACACTCCCGGGGTCAGGCACTGTGTGATTCTACCTCCGCACCGTCCCATCACATGATACCGGTGACAGACACAGAGTGAATCTCCCTCCACACCGTCCCATCACACACTCCCGGGGTCAGACACTGAGTGAATCTACCACCTTACAGTCCCATCACAAACTCCCAGGGTCAGAGACAGAGTGACTCCCCCTCCACACCATACCATCACACACTCCCGGGGTCAGGCACTGAGTGTATCTTCCTCCACACCATCCCATCACAAACTCCCGGGGTCAGAGACAGATTGACTCCCCCTCCACACCATACCATCACACACTCGCGGGGTCAGACACTGAGTGAATCTACCTCCACACCGTCCCATCACACACTTCCGGGTTCAGGCACTGAGTGAATCTACCTGCACACCGTCCCATCACAAACTCCCGGGGTCAGAGACATAGTGAATATCCATGGACACCTTCCCATCACACAGTCCCGGGGTCAGACACAGAGTGAATCTATCTCCGCAACGTCCAATCACACATTAACGGGTTCAGACACTGAGTGAATCTCCATCCGCACCGTTCCATCACTCACTCCCGGGGTCAGGCACTGAGTGAATCTACGACCTTACAGTCCCATCACAAACTGCCAGGGTCAGAGACAGAGTGACTCCCCCTCCACACCATACCATCACACACTCCCGGGGTCAGGCACTGAGTGTATCTTCCTCCACACCATCCCATCACAAACTCCCGGGGTCAGAGACAGATTGACTCCCCCTCCACACCATACCATCACACACTCGCGGGGTCAGACACTGAGTGAATCTACCTCCACACCGTCCCATCACACACTCCCAGGGTCAGACATTGAATGAGTCCCCATTCACACATTCCCATCACACAATTCAGGTGTCAGAAACTGAGTGAATCCCACTCCAAACCGTCCCATCACACACTCCAGGGGTCAGACACAGAGTGAATCTCCCTGCACACCTTCGCATCACACACTCCCGCGGTCAGACACAGAGTGAATCTCGCTCCAAACCGTACCACCTCACAATTCGGTGGTCAGACACAGAGTGAATCTCCATCCACACCGCCACATCACACACTCCCGGGGTCAGGCACTGTGTGATTCTACCTCCGCACCGTCCCATCACATGCTCCCGGTGACAGACACAGAGTGAATCTCCCTCCACACCGTCCCATCACACACTCCCGGGGTCAGACACTGAGTGAATCTACCAACTTACAGTCCCATCACAAACTCCCAGGGTCAGAGACAGAGTGACTCCCCCTCCACACCATACCATCACACACTCCCGGGGTCAGGCACTGAGTGTATCTTCCTCCACACCATCCCATCACAAACACCCGGGGTCAGAGACAGATTGACTCCCCCTCCACACCATACCATCACACACTCGCGGGGTCAGACACTGAGTGAATCTACCTCCACACCGTCCCATCACACACTGCCGGTGTCAGACACAGAGTGAATCTCCATCCACAACGTCACATCACACACTTCCGGGGTCAGGCACTGTGTGAATCTACCTCCACACCTTCCCATCACACACTCCCAGTGTCAGACACAGAGTGAATCTCCATCCACACAGTCCCATCACACAATTCCAGCGTCAGACACTGAGTGAATCTATCTCCACGCCTTTCCATCACAAAATCCCGGGGTCAGAGTCTGAGTGAATCTACGTTCGCAAAGTCCCATCACACACTAACGGGGTCAGACACAGAGAGAATCTCCCTCCGCATCGTGCCATCAAAGACGGCTGATTTCAGACACTGAGTGAATCCTCCTCCACACCGCTCAGTCACACACTCCGTCTGTCAGACACAGAATGAGTCTCCATCCACACCGTCCCATCACACACTCCCGGGTCAGCCACTGTGTGAATCTACCTCCTCACCTTCCCATCACACACTTCTGGGGTCAGACACAGAGTGAATCTCGATCCGCACCGTGGCATCTCACAATCCGGGTGTCAGACACAGAGTGAATCTCCATCAACACCGTCCCATCACAAACTCCCGTGGTCAGACGCAGAGTGAATCTCCCTCCCCATCGTCCCATCAAAGACGGCTGGGGTCAGACACGGAGTGAATCCCCCTCCACACCGTCCCATCACACACTCCCGCAGTCAGACACAGAGTGAATCTCGCTCCTCACCGTACCATCTCACAATCCGGGTGTCAGACACAGAGTGAATCTCCATCCGCACCGTCCCATCACACACTGCTGGGGTCAGACACACAGTGAATATCCATCCACACCTTCCCATCACACACACCCGGTGTCAGACACAGAGTTAATCTCGCTCCTCACCGTACCATCTCACAATCCGAGTGTCTGACACTGAGTGAATCCCCCTCCATACCGTCCCATCACACACTCCGTGTGTCAGACACAGAATGAGTCTCCATCCACACCGTCCATTCACACATTCCCAGTGTCAGGCACAGTGTGAAGCTACCTCCACACCTTCCCATCACACACTCCCGGGGTCAGACTCAGAGTGAATCTCGCTCCTCACCGTACCATCTCACAATCCGGTGGTCAGACCCAGAGTGAATCTCCATCCACACCGTCAGATCACAAACTCCCGTTGTCAGACACATAATGAGTCTCCAAACACACCTTCGCATCATACACTGCCGGTTTCAGGCACTGTGTGAATCTACCTCCTCACCTTCCCATCACACACTCCTGGGGTCAGACTCAGAGTGAATCTCGATCCGCACCGTGCCATCTCACAGTCCGGGTGTCAGACACAGAGATAATCTCTCTCCACAGCGTCCCATCAGACACTCCCGGGGTCAGGCACAGAGTGAATATGTATCCACTCCGTCGCATCACACACTCCCGGGGTCAGCCACAGAGTGAATCTTATTCCACCCCGCCACATCACACACACCCGGGGTCAGACACAGAATGAGTCTCCATCCACACCGTCCCATCACACACTCCTGCGGTCAGGCACAGAGTGAATCTAACTCCACACCTTCCCATCACACACTCCCAGGGTCAGACATAGAATGAGTCCCCATTCACACATTCCCATCACACAATTCAGGGGTCAGACACAGAGTGAATCTCCCTCAACACCGTCCCATCACACACTCTCGGGGTCAGACACAGAGTGAATCTCCCTCAACACCGTACCATCTCACAATCCGGTGGTCCTACACAGAGTGAATCTCCATCCACACCGTCAGATCACAAACTCCCGTTGTCAGACACAGAATGAGTCTCCAAACACTCCTTCCCATCACACACTGCCGGTGTCAGGCACTCTGTGAATCTACCTCCTCACCTTCCCATCACACACTCCTGGGGTCAGACTCAGAGTGAATCTCGATCCGCACCGTGCCATCACACACACCCGGGGTCAGACACAGAATGAGTCTCCATCCACACCGTCCCATCACACCCTCCTGGGGTCAGGCACAGAGTGAATCTACATCCACACCTGCCCATCACACACTCCCAGGGTCAGACATAGAATGAGTCTCCATTCACACATTCCCATCACACAATTCAGGGGTCAGAAACTGAGTGAATCCCACTCCAAACCGTCCCATCACACACTCCAGGGGTCAGACACAGAGTGAATCTCCATCCGCACCGTCCCATCACACACTTCCGGGTTCAGGCACTGAGTGAATCTACCTGCACACCGTCCCATCACAAACTCCCGGGGTCAGAGACATAGTGAATATCCATGCACACCTTCCCATCACACAGTCCCGGGGTCAGACACAGAGTGAATCTATCTCCGCAACGTCCAATCACACATTAACGGGTTCAGACTCTGAGTGAATCTCCATCCGCACCGTTCCATCACTCACTCCCGGGGTCAGGCACTGAGTGAATCTACCACCTTACCGTCCCATCACAAACTCCCAGGGTCAGAGACAGAGTGACTCCCCCTCCACACCATACCATCACACACTCCCGGGGTCAGGCACTGAGTGTATCTTCCTCCACACCATCCCATCACAAACTCCCGGGGTCAGAGACAGATTGACTCCCCCTCCACACAGTCCCATCACACAATTCCAGCGTCAGACACTGAGTGAATCTATCTCCACGCCTTTCCATCACACAATCCTGGGGTCAGAGTCTGAGTGAATCTACGTTCGCAAAGTCCCATCACTCACTAACGGGGTCAGACACAGAGTGAATCTCGCTCCTCACCGTACCATCTCACAATCCGGGTGTCAGACACAGAGTGAATCTCCATCCGCACCGTCCCATCACACACTGCTGGGGTCAGACACACAGTGAATATCCATCCACACCTTCCCATCACACACACCCGGTGTCAGACACAGAGTGAATCTCGCTCCTCACCGTACCATCTCACAATCCGAGTGTCAGACTCTGAGTGAATCCCCCTCCATACCGACCCATCACACACTCCGTGTGTCAGACACAGAATGAGTCTCCATCCACACCGTCCCATCACACACTCCCAGTGTCAGGCACACTGTGAAGCTACCTCCACACCTTCCCATCACACACTCCCGGGGTCATACACAGAGTGAATCTCCCTCAAAACCGTTCCATCACACACTCCCGGGGTCAGACAACGAGTGAATCTCGCTCCTCACCGTACCATCTCACAATCCGGTGGTCAGACACAGAGTGAATCTCCATCCACACCGTCAGATCACAAACTCCCGTTGTCAGACACATAATGAGTCTCCAAACACACCTTCCCATCACACACTGCCGGTGTCAGGCACTGTGTGAATCTACCTCCTCACCTTCCCATCCAACACTCCTGGGGTCAGAC
Organism: Hemitrygon akajei; assembly: GCF_048418815.1. Lineage (NCBI taxonomy): Eukaryota > Metazoa > Chordata > Chondrichthyes > Myliobatiformes > Dasyatidae > Hemitrygon > Hemitrygon akajei. The sequence goes on along the minus strand of NW_027331920.1, from coordinate 14,807,747 downwards.
TCAGAGTGAATCTCGATAAGCACCGTGCCATCTCACAGTCCGGGTGTCAGACACAGAGATAATCTCGCTCCACAGCGTCCCATCAGACACTCCCGGGGTCAGGCACAGAGTGAATATGCATCCACCCCGTCGCATCACACACTTGAGGGGTCAGCCACAGAGTGAATCTCATTCCACCCCGCCACATCACACCCTCCTGCGGTCAGGCACAGAGTGAATCTACCTCCACACCTTCCCATCACACACTCCCAGGGTCAGACATAGAATGAGTCTCCATTCACACATTCCCATCACACAATTCAGGGGTCAGAAACTGAGTGAATCCCACTCCAAACCGTCCCATCACACACTCCAGGGGTCAGAGACAGAGTGAATCTCCCTGCACACCTTCGCATCACACACTCCCGGGGTCAGACACAGAGTAAATCTCCCTCCACACCGTCCCATCACACACTGTCGGGTCAGACACAGAGTGAATCTCGCTCCAAACCGTACCACCTCACAATCCGGTGGTCAGACACAGAGTGAAACTCCATACACACCGCCACATCACACACTCCCGGGGTCAGGCACTGTGTGATTATACCTCCACACCGTCCCATCACACACTTCCGGGTTCAGGCACTGAGTGAATCTACCTGCACACCGTCCCATCACAAACTCCCGGGGTCAGAGACATAGTGAATATCCATGGACACCTTCCCATCACACAGTCCCGGGGTCAGACACAGAGTGAATCTATCTCCGCAACGTCCAATCACACATTAACGGGTTCAGACACTGAGTGAATCTCCATCCGCACCGTTCCATCACTCACTCCCGGGGTCAGACACAGAGTGAATCTCCATCCGCACCGTCCCATCACACACTTCCGGGTTCAGGCACTGAGTGAATCTACCTGCACACCGTCCCATCACAAACTCCCGGGGTCAGAGACATAGTGAATATCCATGGTCACCTTCCCATCACACAGTCCCGGGGTCAGACACAGAGTGAATCTATCTCCGCAACGTCCAATCACACATTAACGGGTTCAGACACTGAGTGAATCTCCATCCGCACCGTTCCATCACTCACTCCCGGGGTCAGGCACTGAGTGAATCTAGCACCTTACAGTCCCATCACAAACTCCCAGGGTCAGAGACAGAGTGACTCCCCCTCCACACCATACCATCACACACTCCCGGGGTCAGGCACTGAGTGTATCTTCCTCCACACCATCCCATCACAAACTCCCGGGGTCAGAGACAGATTGACTCCCCCTCCACACCATACCATCACACACTCGCGGGGTCAGACACTGAGGGAATCTACCTCCACACCGTCCCATCACACACTCCCAGGGTCAGACATTGAATGAGTCCCCATTCACACATTCTCATCACACAATTCATGGGTCAGAAACTGAGTGAATCCCCCTCCACACCGTCCCATCACACACTCCGTGTGTCAGACACAGAATGAGTCTACTTCCTCACCTTCCCATCACACACTCCCAGTGTCAGGCACAGAGTGAATCTACCTCCACACCTTCCCATCACACACTCCCAGGGTCAGACATAGAATGAGTCTCCATTCACACATTCCCATCACACAATTCAGGGGTCAGAAACTGAGTGAATCCCACTCCAAACCGTCCCATCACACACTCCAGGGGTCAGACACAGAGTGAATCTCCCTGCACAACTTCGCATCACACACTCCCGGGGTCAGACACAGAGTAAATCTCTCTCCACATCGTCCCATCACACACTCTCGGGATCAGACACAGAGTGAATCTCGCTCCAAACCGTACCACCTCACAATTCGGTGGTCAGACACAGAGTGAATCTCCATCCACACCGCCACATCACACACTCCCGGGGTCAGGCACTGTGTGATTCTACCTCCGCACCGTCCCATCACATGATCCCGGTGACAGACACAGAGTGAATCTCCCTCCACACCGTCCCATCACACACTCCCGGGGTCAGACACTGAGTGAATCTACCACCTTACAGTCCCATCACAAACTCCCAGGGTCAGAGACAGAGTGACTCCCCCTCCACACCATACCATCACACACTCCCGGGGTCAGGCACTGAGTGTATCTTCCTCCACACCATCCCATCACAAACTCCCGGGGTCAGAGACAGATTGACTCCCCCTCCACACCATACCATCACACACTCGCGGGGTCAGACAATGAGTGAATCTACCTCCACACCGTCCCATCACACACTGCCGGTGTCAGACACAGAGTGAATCTCCATCCACAACGTCACATCAGAAACTCCCGTAGTCATACACAGAGTGAATCTCCATCCACACCGCCACATCACACACTCCCGGGGTCAGGCACTGTGTGATTATACCTCCGCACCGTCCCATCACATGCTCCCGGTGACAGACACAGAGTGAATCTCCCTCCACACCGTCCCATCACACACTCCCGGGGTCAGACACAGAGTAAATCTCCCTCCACACCGTCCCATCACACACTGTCGGGGTCAGACACAGAGTGAATCTCGCTCCAAACCGTACCACCTCACAATCCGGTGGTCAGACACAGAGTGAATCTCCATCCACACCGCCACATCACACACTCCCGGGGTCAGGCACTGTGTGATTATACCTCCGCACCGTCCCATCACACACTTCCGGGTTCAGGCACTGAGTGAATCTACCTGCACACCGTCCCATCACAAACTCCCGGGGTCAGAGACATAGTGAATATCCATGGACACCTTCCCATCACACAGTCCCGGGGTCAGACACAGAGTGAATCTATCTCCGCAACGTCCAATCACACATTAACGGGTTCAGACACTGAGTGAATCTCCATCCGCACCGTTCCATCACTCACTCCCGGGGTCAGACACAGAGTGAATCTCCATCCGCACCGTCCCATCACACACTTCCGGGTTCAGGCACTGAGTGAATCTACCTGCACACCGTCCCATCAGAAACTCCCGGGGTCAGAGACATAGTGAATATCCATGGTCACCTTCCCATCACACAGTCCCGGGGTCAGACACAGAGTGAATCTATCTCCGCAACGTCCAATCACACATTAACGGGTTCAGACACTGAGTGAATCTCCATCCGCACCGTTCCATCACTCACTCCCGGGGTCAGGCACTGAGTGAATCTACCACCTTACAGTCCCATCACAAACTCCCAGGGTCAGAGACAGAGTGACTCCCCCTCCACACCATACCATCACACACTCCCGGGGTCAGGCACTGAGTGTATCTTCCTCCACACCATCCCATCACAAACTCCCGGGGTCAGAGACAGATTGACTCCCCCTCCACACCATACCATCACACACTCGCGGGGTCAGACACTGAGGGAATCTACCTCCACACCGTCCCATCACACACTCCCAGGGTCAGACATTGAATGAGTCCCCATTCACACATTCTCATCACACAATTCATGGGTCAGAAACTGAGTGAATCCCCCTCCACACCGTCCCATCACACACTCCGTGTGTCAGACACAGAATGAGTCTACTTCCTCACCTTCCCATCACACACTCCCAGTGTCAGGCACAGAGTGAATCTACCTCCAGACCTTCCCATCACACACTCCCAGGGTCAGACATAGAATGAGTCTCCATTCACACATTCCCATCACACAATTCAGGGGTCAGAAACTGAGTGAATCCCACTCCAAACCGTCCCATCACACACTCCAGGGGTCAGACACAGAGTGAATCTCCCTGCACAACTTCGCATCACACACTCCCGGGGTCAGACACAGAGTAAATCTCTCTCCACATCGTCCCATCACACACTCTCGGGATCAGACACAGAGTGAATCTCGCTCCAAACCGTACCACCTCACAATTCGGTGGTCAGACACAGAGTGAATCTCCATCCACACCGCCACATCACACACTCCCGGGGTCAGGCACTGTGTGATTCTACCTCCGCACCGTCCCATCACATGATCCCGGTGACAGACACAGAGTGAATCTCCCTCCACACCGTCCCATCACACACTCCCGGGGTCAGACACTGAGTAAATCTACCACCTTACAGTCCCATCACAAACTCCCAGGGTCAGAGACAGAGTGACTCCCCCTCCACACCATACCATCACACACTCCCGGGGTCAGGCACTGAGTGTATCTTCCTCCACACCATCCCATCACAAACTCCCGGGGTCAGAGACAGATTGACTCCCCCTCCACACCATACCATCACACACTCGCGGGGTCAGACAATGAGTGAATCTACCTCCACACCGTCCCATCACACACTGCCGGTGTCAGACACAGAGTGAATCTCCATCCACAACGTCACATCAGAAACTCCCGTAGTCATACACAGAGTGAATCTCCATCCACACCGCCACATCACACACTCCCGGGGTCAGGCACTGTGTGATTATACCTCCGCACCGTCCCATCACATGCTCCCGGTGACAGACACAGAGTGAATCTCCCTCCACACCGTCCCATCACACACTCCCGGGGTCAGACACAGAGTGAATCTCCATCCGCACCGTCCCATCACACACTTCCGGGTTCAGGCACTGAGTGAATCTACCTGCACACCGTCCCATCACAAACTCCCGGGGTCAGAGACATAGTGAATATCCATGGACACCTTCCCATCACACAGTCCCGGGGTCAGGCACAGAGTGAATCTATCTCCGCAACGTCCAATCACACATTAACGGGTTCAGACACTGAGTGAATCTCCATCCGCACCGTTCCATCACTCACTCCCGGGGTCAGGCACTGAGTGAATCTACCACCTTACAGACCCATCACAAACTCCCAGGGTCAGAGACAGAGTGACTCCCCCTCCACACCATACCATCACACACTCCCGGGGTCAGGCACTGAGTGTATCTTCCTCCACACCATCCCATCACAAACTCCCGGGGTCAGAGACAGATTGACTCCCCCTCCACACCATACCATCACACACTCGCGGGGTCAGACACTGAGTGAATCTACCTCCACACAGTCCCATCACACACTCCCAGGGTCAGACATTGAATGAGTCCCCATTCACCCATTCTCATCACACAATTCATGGGTCAGAAACTGAGTGAATCCCCCTCCACACCGTCCCATCACACACTCCGTGTGTCAGACACAGAATGAGTCTACTTCCTCACCTTCCCATCACACACTCCCAGTGTCAGGCACAGAGTGAATCTACCTCCACACCTTCCCATCACACACTCCCAGGGTCAGACATAGAATGAGTCTCCATTCACACATTCCCATCACAAATTCAGGGGTCAGAAACTGAGTGATTCCCACTCCAAACCGTCCCATCACACACTCCAGGGGTCAGACACAGAGTGAATCTCCCTGCACACCTTCGCATCACACACTCCCGAGGTCAGACACAGAGTAAATCTCTCTCCACACCGTCCCATCACACACTCTCGGGATCAGACACAGAGTGAATCTCGCTCCAAACCGTACCACCTCACAATTCATTGGTCAGACACAGAGTGAATCTCCATCCACACCGCCACATCACACACTCCCGGGGTCAGGCACTGTGTGATTCTACCTCCGCACCGTCCCATCACATGATCCCGGTGACAGACACAGAGTGAATCTCCCTCCACACCGTCCCATCACACACTCCCGGGGTCAGACACTGAGTGAATCTACCACCTTACAGTCCCATCACAAACTCCCAGGGTCAGAGACAGAGTGACTCCCCCTCCACACCATACCATCACACACTCCCGGGGTCAGGCACTGAGTGTATCTTCCTCCACACCATCCCATCACAAACTCCCGGGGTCAGAGACAGATTGACTCCCCCTCCACACCATACCATCACACACTCGCGGGGTCAGACACTGAGTGAATCTACCTCCACACCGTCCCATCACACACTTCCGGGTTCAGGCACTGAGTGAATCTACCTGCACACCGTCCCATCACAAACTCCCGGGGTCAGAGACATAGTGAATATCCATGGACACCTTCCCATCACACAGTCCCGGGGTCAGACACAGAGTGAATCTATCTCCGCAACGTCCAATCACACATTAACGGGTTCAGACACTGAGTGAATCTCCATCCGCACCGTTCCATCACTCACTCCCGGGGTCAGGCACTGGGTGAATCTACCACCTTACAGTCCCATCACAAACTCCCAGGGTCAGAGACAGAGTGACTCCCCCTCCACACCATACCATCACACACTCCCGGGGTCAGGCACTGAGTGTATCTTCCTCCACACCATCCCATCACAAACTCCCGGGGTCAGAGACAGATTGACTCCCCCTCCACACCATACCATCACACACTCGCGGGGTCAGACACTGAGTGAATCTACCTCCACACCGTCCCATCACACACTCCCAGGGTCAGACTTTGAATGAGTCCCCATTCACACATTCTCATCACACAATTCATGGGTCAGAAACTGAGTGAATCCCGCTCCACACCGTCCCATCACACACTCCGTGTGTCAGACAAAGAATGAGTCTACTTCCTCACCTTCCCATCACACACTCCCAGTGTCAGGCACAGAGTGAATCTACCTCCACACCTTCCCATCACACACTCCCAGGGTCAGACATAGAATGAGTCTCCATTCACACATTCCCATCACACAATTCAGGTGTCAGAAACTGAGTGAATCCCACTCCAAACCGTCCCATCACACACTCCAGGGGTCAGACACAGAGTGAATCTCCCTGCACACCTTCGCATCACACACTCCCGGGGTCAGACACAGAGTAAATCTCTCTCCACACCGTCCCATCACACACTCTCGGGATCAGACACAGAGTGAATCTCGCTCCAAACCGTACCACCTCACAATTCGGTGGTCAGACACAGAGTGAATCTCCATCCACACCGCCACATCACACACTCCCGGGGTCAGGCACTGTGTGATTCTACCTCCGCACCGTCCCATCACATGCTCCCGGTGACAGACACAGAGTGAATCTCCCTCCACACCGTCCCATCACACACTCCCGGGGTCAGACACTGAGTGAATCTACCACCTTACAGTCCCATCACAAACTCCCAGGGTCAGAGACAGAGTGACTCCCCCTCCACACCATACCATCACACACTCCCGGGGTCAGGCACTGAGTGTATCTTCCTCCACACCATCCCATCACAAACTCCCGGGGTCAGAGACAGATTGACTCCCCCTCCACACCATACCATCACACACTCGCGGGGTCAGACACTGAGTGAATCTCCATCCACAACGTCACATCAGAAACTCCCGTAGTCATACACAGAGTGAATCTCCATCCACACCGGCACATCACACACTTCCGGGGTCAGGCACTGTGTGAATCTACCTCCACACCTTCCCATCACACACTCCCAGTGTCAGACACAGAGTGAATCTCCATCCACACAGTCCCATCACACAATTCCAGCGTCAGACACTGAGTGAATCTATCTCCACGCCTTTCCATCACACAATCCCGGGGTCAGAGTCTGAGTGAATCTACGTTCGCAAAGTCCCATCACACACTAACGGGGACAGACACAGAGAGAATCTCCCTCCGCATCGTGCCATCAAAGACGGCTGATTTCAGACACTGAGTGAATTCCCCTCCACACCGTTCAGTCACACACTCCGTCTGTCAGACACAGAATGAGTCTCCATCCACACCGTCCCATCACACACTCCCGGGTCAGCCACTGTGTGAATCTACCTCCTCACCTTCCCATCACACACTTCTGGGGTCAGACACAGAGTGAATCTCGATCCGCACCGTGGCATCTCACAATCCGGGTGTCAAACACAGAGTGAATCTCCATCAACACCGTCCCATCACACACTCCCGTGGTCAGACGCAGAGTGAATCTCCCTCCCCATCGTCCCATCACACACTCCCGTGGTCAGACACGGAGTGAATCCCCCTCCACACCGTCCCATCACACACTCCCGCAGTCAGACACAGAGTGAATCTCGCTCCTCACCGTACCATCTCACAATCCCGGTGTCAGACACAGAGTGAATCTCCATCCGCACCGTCCCATCACACACTGCTGGGGTCAGACACACAGTGAATATCCATCCACACCTTCCCATCACACACACCCGGTGTCAGACACAGAGTTAATCTCGCTCCTCACCGTACCATCTCACAATCCGAGTGTCTGACACTGAGTGAATCCCCCTCCATACCGTCCCATCACACACTCCGTGTGTCAGACACAGAATGAGTCTCCATCCACACCGTCCATTCACACATTACCAGTGTCAGGCACAGTGTGAAGCTACCTCCACACCTTCCCATCACACACTCCCGGGGTCAGACACAGAGTGAATCTCGCTCCTCACCGTACCATCTCACAATCCGGTGGTCAGACACAGAGTGAATCTCCATCCACACCGTCAGATCACAAACTCCCGTTGTCAGACACATAATGAGTCTCCAAACACACCATGGCATCACACACTGCCGGTATCAGGCACTGTGTGAATCTACCTCCTCACCTTCCCATCACACACTCCTGGGGTCAGACTCAGAGTGAATCTCGATCCGCACCGTGCCATCTCACAGTCCGGGTGTCAGACACAGAGATAATCTCTCTCCACAGCGTCCCATCAGACACTCCCGGGGTCAGGCACAGAGTGAATATGCATCCACCCCGTCGCATCACACACTCCCGGGGTCAGCCACAGAGTGAATCTCATTCCACCCCGCCACATCACACACACCCGGGGTCAGACACAGAATGAGTCTCCATCCACACCGTCCCATCACACACTCCTGCGGTCAGGCACAGAGTGAATCTAACTCCACACCTTCCCATCACACACTCCCAGGGTCAGACATAGAATGAGTCCCCATTCACACATTCCCATCACACAATTCAGGGGTCAGAAACTGAGTGAATCCCCCTCCACACCGTCCCATCACACACTCCGTGTGTCAGACACAGAATGAGTCTACTTCCTCACCTTCCCATCACACACTCCCAGTGTCAGGCACTGTGTGAAGCTAACTCCACACCTTCCCATCACACACTCCCGGGGTCAGACACAGAGTGAATCTCCCTCAACACCGTCCCATCACACACTCTCGGGGTCAGACACAGAGTGAATCTCCCTCAACACCGTACCATCTCACAATCCGGTGGTCCTACACAGAGTGAATCTCCATCCACACCGTCAGATCACAAACTCCCGTTGTCAGACACAGAATGAGTCTCCAAACACTCCTTCCCATCACACACTGCCGGTGTCAGGCACTCTGTGAATCTACCTCCTCACCTTCCCATCACACACTCCTGGGGTCAGACTCAGAGTGAATCTCGATCCGCACCGTGCCATCTCACAGTCCGTGTGTCAAGCACAGAGTGAATATGCATCCACCCCGTCGCATCACACACTCCCGGGGTCACCACAGTGTGAATCTCATTCCACACCGCCACATCACACCCTCCTGGGGTCAGGCAGTGTGTGAATCTACCTCCTCACCTTCCCATCACACACTCCTGGGGTCAGACTCAGAGTGAATCTGGATCCGCACCGTGCCATCTCACACTCTCGGGGTCAGACACAGAGTGAATCTCGCTCCAAACCGTACCACCTCACAATCCGGTGGTCAGACTCAGAGTGAATCTCCATCCACACCGGCACATCACACACTCCCGGGGTCAGGCACTGTGTGATTCTACCTCCGCACCGTCCCATCACATGCTCCCGGTGACAGACACAGAGTGAATCTCCATCCGCACCGTCCCATCACACACTTCCGGGTTCCGGCACTGAGTGAATCTACCTGCACACCGTCCCATCACAAACTCCCGGGGTCAGAGACATAGTGAATATCCATGCACACCTTCCCATCACACAGTCCCGGGGTCAGACACAGAGTGAATCTATCTCCGCAACGTCCAATCACACATTAACGGGTTCAGACACTGTGTGAATCTCCATCCGCACCGTTCCATCACTCACTCCCGGGGTCAGGCACTGAGTGAATCTACCACCTTCCAGTCCCCTCACAAACTCCCAGGGTCAGAGACAGAGTGACTCCCCCTCCACACCATTCCATCACACACTCCCGGGGTCAGGCACTGAGTGTATCTTCCTCCACACCATTCCATCACCAGCTCCCGGGGTCAGAGACAGATTGACTCCCCCTCCACACCATACCATCACACACTCGCGGGGTCTGACACTGAGTGAATCTACCTCCACACCGTCCCATCACACACTGCCGGTGTCAGACACAGAGTGAATCTCCATCCACAACGTCACATCAGAAACTCCCGTAGTCAGACACAGAGTGAATCTCATTGCACACCGGCACATCACACACTTCCGGGGTCAGGCACTGTGTGAATCTACCTCAACACCTTCCCATCACACAATTCCAGCGTCAGACACTGAGTGAATCTATCTCCACGCCTTTCCATCACACAATCCTGGGGTCAGAGTCTGAGTGAATCTACGTTCGCAAAGTCCCATCACACACTAACGGGGTCAGACACAGAGAGAATCTCCCTCCCCATCGTGCCATCAAAGACGGCTGGGTTCAGACACTTTGTGAATCCCCCTCCACACCGTCCAATCAAACACTCCGTCTGTCAGACACAGAATGAGTCTCCATCCACACCGTCCCATCACACACTCCCGTTGTCAGACACTGTGTGAATCTACCTCCTCACCTTCCCATCATACACTTCTGGGGTCAGACACGGAGTGAATCCCCCTCCACACCGTCCCATCACACACTCCCGTGGTCAGACGCAGAGTGAATCTCGCTCCTCACCGTACCATCTCACAATCCGGGTGTCAGACACAGAGTGAATCTCCATCCGCACCGTCCCATCACACACTGCTGGGGTCAGACACACAGTGAATATCCATCCACACCTTCCCATCACACACACCCGGTGTCAGACACAGAGTGAATCTCGCTCCTCACCGTACCATCTCACAATCCGGGTGTCTGACACAGAGTGAATCTCCATCCAAACCGTCCCATCACACACTCCCGTGGTCAGACGCAGAGTTAATCTCCCTCCCCATCGTCCCATCAAAGACGGCAGGGGTCAGACACGGAGTGAATCCCCCTCCACGCCGTCCCATCACACACTCCCGCAGTCAGACACAGAGTGAATGTCGCTCCTCACCGTACCATCTCACAATCCGGGTGTCAGACACAGAGTGAATCTCCATCCGCACCGTCCCATCACACACTGCTGGGGTCAGACACACAGTGAATATCCATCCACACCTTCCCATCACACACACCCGGTGTCAGACACAGAGTGAATCTCGCTCCTCACCGTACCATCTCACAATCCGGGTGTCTGACACAGAGTGAATCTCCATCCACACCTTCCCATCACACACTCCCGTGGTCAGACGCAGAGTGAATCTCCCTCCCCACCGTGCCATCAAAGACGGCTGGGGTCAGACTCTGAGTGAATCCCCCTCCACACCGTCCAATCACACACTCCGTGTGTCAGACACAGAATGAGTCTCCATCCACACCGTCCCATCACACACTCCCAGTGTCAGGCACAGTGTGAAGCTACCTCCACACCTTCCCATCACACACTCCCGGGGTCAGACACAGAGTGAATCTCGCTCCTCACCGTACCATCTCACAATCCGGGTGTCAGAAACAGAGTGAATCTCCATCCGCACCGTCCCATCACACACTGCTGGGGTCAGACACACAGTGAATATCCATCCACACCTTCCCATCACACACATCCGGTGTCAGACACAGAGTGAATCTCGCTCCTCACCGTACCATCTCACAATCCGTGTGTCTGACACTGAGTGAATCCCCCTCCATACCGTCCCATCACACACTCCGTGTGTCAGACACAGAATGAGTCTACTTCCTCATCTTCCCATCACACACTCCCAGTGTCAGGCACTGTGTGAAGCTACCTCCACACCTTCCCATCACACTCTCCCGGGGTCAGACACAGAGTGAATCTCCCTCAACACCGTCCCATCACACACTCCCGGGGTCAGACATAGAGTGAATCTCGCTCCTCACCGTGCCATCTCACAATCCGGTGGTCAGACACAGAGTGAATCTCCATCCACACCGTCAGATCACAAACTCTCGTTGTCAGACACAGAAAGAGTCTCCAAACACACCTTCCCATCACACACTGCTGGTGTCAGGCACTGTGTGAAGCTACCTCCACACCTTCCCATCACACTCTCCCGGGGTCAGACACAGAGTGAATCTCCCTCAACACCGTCCCATCACACACTCCCGGGGTCAGACATAGAGTGAATCTCGCTCCTCACCGTGCCATCTCACAATCCGGTGGTCAGACACAGAGTGAATCTCCATCCACACCGTCAGATCACAAACTCTCGTTGTCAGACACAGAAAGAGTCTCCAAACACACCTTCCCATCACACACTGCTGGTGTCAGGCACTGTGTGAATCTAACTCCTCACCTTCCCATCACACACTCCTGGGGTCAGACTCAGAGTGAATCTCGATCCGCACCGTGCCATCTCACAGTCCGTGTGTCAGACACAGAGATAATCTCTCTCCACAGAGTCCCATCAGACACTCCCGGGGTCAGGCACAGAGTGAATCTACCTCCACACCTTCCCATCACACACTCCCAGTGTCAGACACAGAGTGAATCTCCCTCCACACCGTCCCATCACACACTCCCGGGGTCAGCCACAGAGTGAATCTCATTCCACCCCGCCACATCACACACACCCGGGGTCAGACACAGAATGAGTCTCCATCCACACCGTCCCATCACACCCTCCTGCGGTCAGGCACAGAGTGAATCTACCTCCACACCTTCCCATCACACACTCCCACGGTCAGACATAGAATGAGTCCCCATTCACACATTCCCATCACACAATTCAGGGGTCAGAAACTGAGTGAATCCCCCTCCACACCGTCCCATCACACACTCCGTGTGTCAGACACAGAGTGAGTCTACTTCCTCACCTTCCCATCATACACTCCCAGTGTCAGGCACAGAGTGAATCTACCTCCACACCTTCCCATCACACACTCCCAGGGTCAGACATAGAATGAGTCTCCATTCACACATTCCCATCACACAATTCAGGGGTCAGAAACTGAGTTAATCCCACTCCAAACCGTCCCATCACACACTCCAGGGGTCAGACACAGAGTGAATCTCCCTGCACACCTTCGCATCACACACTCCCGGGGTCAGACACAGAGTAATTCTCCCTCCACACCGTCCCATCACACACTCTCGGGGTCAGACACAGAGTGAATCTCGCTCCAAACCGTACCACCTCACAATCCGGTGGTCAGACACAGAGTGAATCTCCATCCACACCGCCACATCACTCACTCCCGGGGTCAGGCACTGTGTGATTCTCCCTCCGCACCGTCCCATCACATGCACCCGGTGACAGACACAGAGTGAATCTCCATCCGCACCGTCCCATCACACACTTCCGGGTTCAGGCACTGAGTGAATCTACCTGCAGACCGTCCCATCACAAACTCCCGCGGTCAGAGACATAGTGAATATCCATGCACACCCTCCCATCACACAGTCCCGGGGTCAGACACAGAGTGAATCTATCTCCGCAACGTCCAATCACACATTAACGGGTTCAGACACTGAGTGAATCTCCATCCGCACCGTTCCATCACTCACTCCCTGGGTCAGGCACTGAGTGAATCTACCACCTTACCGTCCCATCACAAACTCCCAGGGTCAGAGACAGAGTGACTCCCCCTCCACACCATACCATCACACACTCCCGGGGTCAGACACTGAGTGAATCTACCGCCACACCGTCCCATCACACACTCCCGGGGTCAGACACTGAGTGAATCTATCTCCGCAACGTCCAATCACACATTAACGGGTTCAGACACTGAGTGAATCTCCATCCGCACCGTTCCATCACTCACTCCCGGGGTCAGGCACTGAGTGTATCTTCCTCCACACCATCCCATCACAAACTCCCGGGGTCAGAGACAGATTGACTCCCCCTCCACACCATACCATCACACACTCGCGGGGTCAGACACTGAGTGGATCTACCTCCACACCGTCCCATCACACACTGCCGGTGTCAGACACAGAGTGAATCTCCATCCACAACGTCACATCAGAAACTCCCGTAGTCATACACAGAGTGAATCTCATTGCACACCGGCACATCACACACTTCCGGGGTCAGGCACTGTGTGAATCTACCTCCACACCTTCCCATCACACACTCCCTGTGTCAGACACAGAGTGAATCTCCATCCACACAGTCCCATCACACAATTCCAGCGTCAGACACTGAGTGAATCTATCTCCACGCCTTTCCATCACACAATCCTGGGGTCAGAGTCTGACTGAATCTACGTTCGCAAAGTCCCATCACACACTAACGGGGTCAGACACAGAGAGAATCTCCCTCCCCATCGTGCCATCAAAGACGGCTGGGTTCAGACACTGAGTGAATCCCCCTCCACACCGTCCAATCAAACACTCCGTCTGTCAGACACAGAATGAGTCTCCATCCACAACGTCCCATCACACACCCCGTTGTCAGACACAGAATGAGTCTCCAACCACACCGTAACACACACTCCCGGTGTCAGCCACTGTGTGAATCTACCTCCTCACCTTCCCATCATACACTTCTGGGGTCAGACACAGAGTGAATCTCCATCCACACCGTCAGATCACAAACTCCCGTTGTCAGACACAGAAAGAGTCTCCAAACACACCTTCCCATCACACACTGCCGGTGTCAGGCACTGTGTGAATCTACCTCCTCACCTTCCCATCACACACTCCTGGGGTCAGACTCAGAGTGAATCTCGATCCGCACCGTGCCATCTCACAGTCCGTGTGTCAGACACAGAGATAATCTCTCTCCACAGCGTCCCATCAGACACTCCCGGGGTCAGGCACAGAGTGAATATGCATCCACCCCGTCGCATCACACACTCCCGGGGTCACCACAGAGTGAACCTCATTCCACACCGCCACATCACACAGACCCGGGGTCAGACACAGAATGAGTCTCCATCCACACCGTCCCATCACACCCTCCTGGGGTAAGACACAGAGTGAATCTACCTCCACACCTTCCCATCACACACTCCCGTTGTCAGACACTGTGTGAATCTACCTCCTCACCTTCCCATCATACACTTCTGGGGTCAGACACAGAGTGAATCTCGATCCGCACCGTGGCATCTCATAATCCGGGTGTCAGACACAGAGTGAATCTCCATCCACACCGTCCCATCACACACTCCCGTGGTCAGACGCAGAGTGAATCTCCCTCCCCATCGTCCCATCAAAGACGGCAGAGGTCAGACACGGAGTGAATCCCCCTCCACACCGTCCCATCACACACTCCCGCAGTCAGACACAGAGTGAATCTCGCTCCTCACCGTACCATCTCACAATCCGGGTGTCAGACACAGAGTGAATCTCCATCCGCACCGTCCCATCACACACTGCTGGGGTCAGACACACAGTGAATATCCATCCACACCTTCCCATCACACACACCCGGTGTCAGACACAGAGTGAATCTCGCTCCACACCGTACCATCTCACAATCCGGGTGTCAGACGCAGAGTGAATCTCCATCCACACCTTCCCATCACACACTCCCGTGGTCAGACGCAGAGTGAATCTCCCTCCCCACCGTGCCATCAAAGACGGCTGGGGTCAGACTCTGAGTGAATCCCCCTCCACACCGTCCAATCACACACTCCGTGTGTCAGACACAGAATGAGTCTCCATCCACACCGTCCCATCACACACTCCCAGTGTCAGGCACAGTGTGAAGCTACCTCCACACCTTCCCATCACACACTGCCGGGGTCAGACACAGAGTGAATCTCGCTCCTCACCGTACCATCTCACAATCCGGGTGTCAGAAACAGAGTGAATCTCCATCCGCACCGTCCCATCACACACTGCTGGGGTCAGACACACAGTGAATATCCATCCACACCTTCCCGTCACACACATCCGGTGTCAGACACAGAGTGAATCTCGCTCCTCACCGTGCCATCTCACAGTCCGTGTGTCAGACACAGAGATAATCTCTCTCCACAGCGTCCCATCAGACACTCCCGGGGTCAGGCACAGAGTGAATATGCATCCACCCCGTCGCATCACACACTCCCGGGGTCACCACAGAGTGAACCTCATTCCACACCGCCACATCACACACACCCGGGGTCAGACACAGAATGAGTCTCCATCCACACCGTCCCATCACACACTCCCAGTGTCAGGCCCAGTGTGAAGCTACCTCCACACCTTCCCATCACACACTCCCGGGGTCAGACACAGAGTGAATCTCCCTCAACACGGTCCCATCACACACTCCCAGGGTCAGACACAGAGTGAATCTCGCTCCTCACCGTACCATCTCACAATCCGGTGGTCAGACACAGAGTGAATCTCCATCCACAACGTCACATCAGAAACTCCCGTAGTCATACCCAGAGTGAATCTCATTGCACACCGGCACATCACACACTTCCGGGGTCAGGCACTGTGTGAATCTACCTCCACACCTTCCCATCACACACTCCCAGTGT
The DNA here is from genome assembly GCF_048418815.1 of Hemitrygon akajei. Taxonomy (NCBI): domain Eukaryota; kingdom Metazoa; phylum Chordata; class Chondrichthyes; order Myliobatiformes; family Dasyatidae; genus Hemitrygon; species Hemitrygon akajei. Next base: position 14,791,226 of record NW_027331920.1, on the reverse strand, counting down.
CAGACACAGAGTGAATCTCCCTCCACACCGTCCCATCACACACTCCCGGGGTCAGCCACAGAGTGAATCTCATTCCACCCCGCCACATCACACACACCCGGGGTCAGACACAGAATGAGTCTCCATCCACACCGTCCCATCACACCCTCCTGCGGTCAGGCACAGAGTGAATCTACATCCACACCTTCCCATCACACACTCCCACGGTCAGACATAGAATGAGTCCCCATTCACACATTCCCATCACACAATTCAGGGGTCAGAAACTGAGTGAATCCCCCTCCACACCGTCCCATCACACACTCCGTGTGTCAGACACAGAGTGAGTCTACTTCCTCACCTTCCCATCATACACTCCCAGTGTCAGGCACAGAGTGAATCTACCTCCACACCTTCCCATCACACACTCCCAGGGTCAGACATAGAATGAGTCTCCATTCACACATTCCCATCACACAATTCAGGGGTCAGAAACTGAGTTAATCCCACTCCAAACCGTCCCATCACACACTCCAGGGGTCAGACACAGAGTGAATCTCCCTGCACACCTTCGCATCACACACTCCCGGGGTCAGACACAGAGTAATTCTCCCTCCACACCGTCCCATCACACACTCTCGGGGTCAGACACAGAGTGAATCTCGCTCCAAACCGTACCACCTCACAATCCGGTGGTCAGACACAGAGTGAATCTCCATCCACACCGCCACATCACACACTCCCGGGGTCAGGCACTGTGTGATTCTCCCTCCGCACCGTCCCATCACATGCTCCCGGTGACAGACACAGAGTGAATCTCCATCCGCACCGTCCCATCACACACTTCCGGGTTCAGGCACTGAGTGAATCTACCTGCAGACCGTCCCATCACAAACTCCCGGGGTCAGAGACATAGTGAATATCCATGCACACCCTCCCATCACACAGTCCCGGGGTCAGACACTGAGTGAATCTACCGCCACACCGTCCCATCACACACTCCCGGGGTCAGACACTGAGTGAATCTACCGCCACACCGTCCCATCACACACTCCCGGGGTCAGACACTGAGTGAATCTATCTCCGCAACGTCCAATCACACATTAACGGGTTCAGACACTGAGTGAATCTCCATCCGCACCGTTCCATCACTCACTCCCGGGGTCAGGCACTGAGTGTATCTTCCTCCACACCATCCCATCACAAACTCCCGGGGTCAGAGACAGATTGACTCCCCCTCCACACCATACCATCACACACTCGCGGGGTCAGACACTGAGTGGATCTACCTCCACACCGTCCCATCACACACTGCCGGTGTCAGACACAGAGTGAATCTCCATCCACAACGTCACATCAGAAACTCCCGTAGTCATACACAGAGTGAATCTCATTGCACACCGGCACATCACACACTTCCGGGGTCAGGCACTGTGTGAATCTACCTCCACACCTTCCCATCACACACTCCCTGTGTCAGACACAGAGTGAATCTCCATCCACACAGTCCCATCACACAATTCCAGCGTCAGACACTGAGTGAATCTATCTCCACGCCTTTCCATCACACAATCCTGGGGTCAGAGTCTGACTGAATCTACGTTCGCAAAGTCCCATCACACACTAACGGGGTCAGACACAGAGAGAATCTCCCTCCCCATCGTGCCATCAAAGACGGCTGGGTTCAGACACTGAGTGAATCCCCCTCCACACCGTCCAATCAAACACTCCGTCTGTCAGACACAGAATGAGTCTCCATCCACAACGTCCCATCACACACCCCGTTGTCAGACACAGAATGAGTCTCCAACCACACCGTAACACACACTCCCGGTGTCAGCCACTGTGTGAATCTACCTCCTCACCTTCCCATCATACACTTCTGGGGTCAGACACAGAGTGAATCTCCATCCACACCGTCAGATCACAAACTCCCGTTGTCAGACACAGAAAGAGTCTCCAAACACACCTTCCCATCACACACTGCCGGTGTCAGGCACTGTGTGAATCTACCTCCTCACCTTCCCATCACACACTCCTGGGGTCAGACTCAGAGTGAATCTCGATCCGCACCGTGCCATCTCACAGTCCGTGTGTCAGACACAGAGATAATCTCTCTCCACAGCGTCCCATCAGACACTCCCGGGGTCAGGCACAGAGTGAATATGCATCCACCCCGTCGCATCACACACTCCCGGGGTCACCACAGAGTGAACCTCATTCCACACCGCCACATCACACAGACCCGGGGTCAGACACAGAATGAGTCTCCATCCACACCGTCCCATCACACCCTCCTGGGGTAAGACACAGAGTGAATCTACCTCCACACCTTCCCATCACACACTCCCGTTGTCAGACACTGTGTGAATCTACCTCCTCACCTTCCCATCATACACTTCTGGGGTCAGACACAGAGTGAATCTCGATCCGCACCGTGGCATCTCATAATCCGGGTGTCAGACACAGAGTGAATCTCCATCCACACCGTCCCATCACACACTCCCGTGGTCAGACGCAGAGTGAATCTCCCTCCCCATCGTCCCATCAAAGACGGCAGAGGTCAGACACGGAGTGAATCCCCCTCCACACCGTCCCATCACACACTCCCGCAGTCAGACACAGAGTGAATCTCGCTCCTCACCGTACCATCTCACAATCCGGGTGTCAGACACAGAGTGAATCTCCATCCGCACCGTCCCATCACACACTGCTGGGGTCAGACACACAGTGAATATCCATCCACACCTTCCCATCACACACACCCGGTGTCAGACACAGAGTGAATCTCGCTCCACACCGTACCATCTCACAATCCGGGTGTCAGACGCAGAGTGAATCTCCATCCACACCTTCCCATCACACACTCCCGTGGTCAGACGCAGAGTGAATCTCCCTCCCCACCGTGCCATCAAAGACGGCTGGGGTCAGACTCTGAGTGAATCCCCCTCCACACCGTCCAATCACACACTCCGTGTGTCAGACACAGAATGAGTCTCCATCCACACCGTCCCATCACACACTCCCAGTGTCAGGCACAGTGTGAAGCTACCTCCACACCTTCCCATCACACACTGCCGGGGTCAGACACAGAGTGAATCTCGCTCCTCACCGTACCATCTCACAATCCGGGTGTCAGAAACAGAGTGAATCTCCATCCGCACCGTCCCATCACACACTGCTGGGGTCAGACACACAGTGAATATCCATCCACACCTTCCCGTCACACACATCCGGTGTCAGACACAGAGTGAATCTCGCTCCTCACCGTGCCATCTCACAGTCCGTGTGTCAGACACAGAGATAATCTCTCTCCACAGCGTCCCATCAGACACTCCCGGGGTCAGGCACAGAGTGAATATGCATCCACCCCGTCGCATCACACACTCCCGGGGTCACCACAGAGTGAACCTCATTCCACACCGCCACATCACACACACCCGGGGTCAGACACAGAATGAGTCTCCATCCACACCGTCCCATCACACACTCCCAGTGTCAGGCCCAGTGTGAAGCTACCTCCACACCTTCCCATCACACACTCCCGGGGTCAGACACAGAGTGAATCTCCCTCAACACGGTCCCATCACACACTCCCAGGGTCAGACACAGAGTGAATCTCGCTCCTCACCGTACCATCTCACAATCCGGTGGTCAGACACAGAGTGAATCTCCATCCAAAACGTCACATCAGAAACTCCCGTAGTCATACCCAGAGTGAATCTCATTGCACACCGGCACATCACACACTTCCGGGGTCAGGCACTGTGTGAATCTACCTCCACACCTTCCCATCACACACTCCCAGTGTCAGACACAGAGTGAATCTCCCTCCACACCGTCCCATCACACACTCCCGGGGTCAGCCACAGAGTGAATCTCATTCCACCCCGCCACATCACACACACCCGGGGTCAGACACAGAATGAGTCTCCATCCACACCGTCCCATCACACCCTCCTGCGGTCAGGCACAGAGTGAATCTACATCCACACCTTCCCATCACACACTCCCACGGTCAGACATAGAATGAGTCCCCATTCACACATTCCCATCACACAATTCAGGGGTCAGAAACTGAGTGAATCCCCCTCCACACCGTCCCATCACACACTCCGTGTGTCAGACACAGAGTGAGTCTACTTCCTCACCTTCCCATCATACACTCCCAGTGTCAGGCACAGAGTGAATCTACCTCCACACCTTCCCATCACACACTCCCAGGGTCAGACATAGAATGAGTCTCCATTCACACATTCCCATCACACAATTCAGGGGTCAGAAACTGAGTTAATCCCACTCCAAACCGTCCCATCACACACTCCAGGGGTCAGACACAGAGTGAATCTCCCTGCACACCTTCGCATCACACACTCCCGGGGTCAGACACAGAGTAATTCTCCCTCCACACCGTCCCATCACACACTCTCGGGGTCAGACACAGAGTGAATCTCGCTCCAAACCGTACCACCTCACAATCCGGTGGTCAGACACAGAGTGAATCTCCATCCACACCGCCACATCACACACTCCCGGGGTCAGGCACTGTGTGATTCTCCCTCCGCACCGTCCCATCACATGCTCCCGGTGACAGACACAGAGTGAATCTCCATCCGCACCGTCCCATCACACACTTCCGGGTTCAGGCACTGAGTGAATCTACCTGCAGACCGTCCCATCACAAACTCCCGGGGTCAGAGACATAGTGAATATCCATGCACACCCTCCCATCACACAGTCCCGGGGTCAGACACAGAGTGAATCTATCTCCGCAACGTCCAATCACACATTAACGGGTTCAGACACTGAGTGAATCTCCATCCGCACCGTTCCATCACTCACTCCCGGGGTCAGGCACTGAGTGAATCTACCACCTTACCGTCCCATCACAAACTCCCAGGGTCAGAGACAGAGTGACTCCCCCTCCACACCATACCATCACACACTCCCGGGGTCAGACACTGAGTGCATCTACCGCAACACCGTCCCATCACACACTCCCGGGGTCAGACACTGAGTGAATCTATCTCCGCAACGTCCAATCACACATTAACGGGTTCAGACACTGAGTGAATCTCCATCCGCACCGTTCCATCACTCACTCCCGGGGTCAGGCACTGAGTGTATCTTCCTCCACACCATCCCATCACAAACTCCCGGGTTCAGAGACAGATTGACTCCCCCTCCACACCATACCATCACACACTCGCGGGGTCAGACACTGAGTGGATCTACCTCCACACCGTCCCATCACACACTGCCGGTGTCAGACACAGAGTGAATCTCCATCCACAACGTCACATCAGAAACTCCCGTAGTCATACACAGAGTGAATCTCATTGCACACCGGCACATCACACACTTCCGGGGTCAGGCACTGTGTGAATCTACCTCCACACCTTCCCATCACACACTCCCTGTGTCAGACACAGAGTGAATCTCCATCCACACAGTCCCATCACACAATTCCAGCGTCAGACACTGAGTGAATCTATCTCCACGCCATTCCATCACACAATCCTGGGGTCAGAGTCTGACTGAATCTACGTTCGCAAAGTCCCATCACACACTAACGGGGTCAGACACAGAGAGAATCTCCCTCCCCATCGTGCCATCAAAGACGGCTGGGTTCAGACACTGAGTGAATCCCCCTCCACACCGTCCAATCAAACACTCCGTCTGTCAGACACAGAATGAGTCTCCATCCACAACGTCCCATCACACACTCCCGTTGTCAGACACAGAATGAGTCTCCAACCACACCGTAACACACACTCCCGGTGTCAGCCACTGTGTGAATCTACCTCCTCACCTTCCCATCATACACTTCTGGGGTCAGACACAGAGTGAATCTCCATCCACACCGTCAGATCACAAACTCCCGTTGTCAGACACAGAAAGATTCTCCAAACACACCTTCCCATCACACACTGCCGGTGTCAGGCACTGTGTGAATCTACCTCCTCACCTTCCCATCACACACTCCTGGGGTCAGACTCAGAGTGAATCTCGATCCGCACCGTGCCATCTCACAGTCCGTGTGTCAGACACAGAGATAATCTCTCTCCACAGCGTCCCATCAGACACTCCCGGGGTCAGGCACAGAGTGAATATGCATTCACCCCGTCGCATCACACACTCCCGGGGTCACCACAGAGTGAACCTCATTCCACACCGCCACATCACACACACCCGGGGTCAGACACAGAATGAGTCTCCATCCACACCGTCCCATCACACCCTCCTGGGGTCAGGCACAGAGTGAATCTACATCCACACCTTCCCATCACACACTCACAGGGTCAGACATAGAATGAGTCTCCATTCACACATTCCCATCACACAATTCAGGGGTCAGAAACTGAGTGAATCCCACTCCAAACCGTCCCATCACACACACCAGGGGTCAGACACAGAGTGAATCTCCCTGCACACCTTCGCATCACACACTCCCGGGGTCAGACACAGAGTAAAGCTCCCTCCACACCGTCCCATCACAAACACTCGGGGTCAGACACAGAGTGAATCTCGCTCCAAACCGTACCACCTCACAATCCGGTGGTCAGACACAGAGTGAATCTCCATCCACACCGCCACATCACACACTCCCGGGGTCAGGCACTGTGTGATTCTACCTCCGCACCGTCCCATCACATGCTCCCGGTGACAGACACAGAGTGAATCTCCCTCCACACCGTCCCATCACACACTCCCGGGGTCAGAGACAGAGTGAATCTCCATCCGCACCGTCCCATCACACACTTCCGGGTTCAGGCACTGAGTGAATCTACCTGCACACCGTCCCATCACAAACTCCCGGGGTCAGAGACATAGTGAATATCCATGCACACCTTCCCATCACACAGTCCCGGGGTCAGACACAGAGTGAATCTCATTGCACACCGGCACATCACACACTTCCGGGGTCAGGCACTGTGTGAATCTACCTCCACACCTTCCCATCACACACTCCCAGTGTCAGACACAGAGTGAATCTCCATCCATACAGTCCCATCACACAATTCCAGCGTCAGACACTGAGTGAATCTATCTCCACGCCTTCCATCACACAATCCCGGGGTCAGAGTCTGAGTGAATCTACGTTCGCAAAGTCCCATCACACACTAACGGGGTCAGACACAGAGAGAATCTCCCTCCCAATCGTGCCATCAAAGACGGCTGGGTTCAGATACTGAGTGAATCCCCCTCCACACCGTCCAATCACACACTCCCGTTGTCAGACACAGAATGAGTCTCCAACCACACCGTATCACACACTCCCGGTGTCAGCCACTGTGTGAATCTACCTCCTCACCTTCCCATCATACACTTCTGGGGTCAGACACAGAGTGAATCTCGATCCGCACCGTGGCATCTCACAATCCGGGTGTCAGACACAGAGTGAATCTCCATCCACACCGTCCCATCACACACTCCCGTGGTCAGACGCAGAGTGAATCTCCCTCCCCTTCGTCCCATCAAAGACGGCAGGGGTCAGACACGGAGTGAATCCCCCTCCACACCGTCCCATCACACACTCCCGCAGTCAGACACAGAGTGAATCTCGCTCCTCACCGTACCATCTCACAATCCGGGTGTCAGACACAGATGAATCTCCATCCGCACCGTCCCATCACACACTGCTGGGGTCAGACACACAGTGAATATCCATCCACACCTTCCCATCACACACACCCGGTGTCAGACACAGAGTGAATCTCGCTCCTCACCGTACCATATCACAATCCGGGTGTCTGACACAGAGTGAATCTCCATCCACACCGTCCCATCACACACTCCCGTGGTCAGACGCAGAGTGAATCTCCCTCCCCATCGTGCCATCAAAGACGGCTGGGGTCAGACTCTGAGTGAATCCCCCTCCACACCGTCCAATCACACACTCCGTGTGTCAGACACAGAATGAGTCTCCATCCACACCGTCCCATCACACACTCCCATTGTCAGGCACAGTGTGAAGCTACCTCCACACCTTCCCATCACACACTCCCGGGGTCAGACACAGAGTGAATCTCGCTCCTCACCGTACCATCTCACAATCCGTGTGTCTGACACTGAGTGAATCCCCCTCCATACCGTCCCATCACACACTCCGTGTGTCAGACACAGAATGAGTCTACTTCCTCACCTTCCCATCACACACTCCCAGTGTCAGGCACTGTGTGAAGCTACCTCCACACCTTCCCATCACACACTCCCGGGGTCAGACACAGAGTGAATCTCCCTCAATACCGTCCCATCACACACTCCCGGGGTCAGACATAGAGCGAATCTCGCTCCTCACCGTACCATCTCACAATCCGGTGGTCAGACACAGAGTGAATCTCCATCCACACCGTCAGATCACAAACTCCCGTTGTCAGACACAGAAAGAGTCTCCAAACACACCTTCCCATCACACACTGCCGGTGTCAGGCACTGTGTGAATCTACCTCCTCACCTTCCCATCACACACTCCTGGGGTCAGACTCAGAGTGAATCTCGATCCGCACCGTGCCATCTCACAGTCCGTGTGTCAGACACAGAGATAATCTCTCTCCACAGCGTCCCATCAGACACTCCCGGGGTCAGGCACAGAGTGAATATGCATCCACCCCGTCGCATCTCACACTCCCGGGGTCACCACAGAGTGAAACTCATTCCACACCGCCACATCACACACACCCGGGGTCAGACACAGAATGAGTCTCCATCGACACCGTCCCATCACACCCTCCTGGGGTCAGGCACAGAGTGAATCTACCTCCACACCTTCCCATCACACACTCCCAGGGTCAGACATAGAATGAGTCTCCATTCACACATTCCCATCACACAATTCAGGGGTCAGAAACTGAGTGAATCCCACTCCAAACCGTCCCATAACACACTCCAGGGGTCAGACACAGAGTGAATCTCCCTGCACACCTTCGCATCACACACTCCCGGGGTCAGACACAGAGTGAATCTCCATCCACACCGCCACATCACACACTCCCGGGGTCCGGCACTGTGTGATTCTACCTCCGCACCGTCCCATCACATGCTCCCGGTGACAGACACAGAGTGAATCTCCCTCCACACCGTCCCATCACACACTCCCGTGGTCAGACGCAGAGTGAATCTCCCTCCCCTTCGTCCCATCAAAGACGGCAGGGGTCAGACACGGAGTGAATCCCCCTCCACACCGTCCCATCACACACACCCGCAGTCAGACACAGAGTGAATCTCGCTCCTCACCGTATCATCTCACAATCCGGGTGTCAGACACAGAGTGAATCTCCATCCGCACCGTCCCATCACACACTGCAGGGGTCAGACACACAGTGAATATCCATCCACACCTTCCCATCACACACACCCGGTGTCAGACACAGAGTGAATCTCGCTCCTCACCGTACCATCTCACAATCCGGGTGTCTGACACAGAGTGAATCTCCATCCACACCGTCCCATCACACACTCCCGTGGTCAGACGCAGAGTGAATCTCCCTCCCCATCGTGCCATCAAAGACGGCTGGGGTCAGACTCTGAGTGAATCCCCATCCACACCGGCACATCACACACTCCCGGGGTCAGGCACTGTGTGATTCTACCTCCGCACCGTCCCATCACATGCTGCCGGTGACAGACACAGAGTGAATCTCCCTCCACACCGTCCCATCACACACACCCGGGGTCAGAGACAGAGTGAATCTCCATCCGCACCGTCCCATCACACACTTCCGGGTTCAGGCACTGAGTGAATCTACCTGCACACCTTCCCATCACAAACTCCAGGGGTCAGAGACATAGTGAATATCCATGCACACCTTCCCATCACACAGTCCCGGGGTCAGACACAGAGTGAATCTCATTGCACACCGGCACATCACACACTTCCGGGGTCAGGCACTGTGTGAATCTACCTCCACACCTTCCCATCACACACTCCCAGTGTCAGACACAGAGTGAATCTCCATCCACACAGTCCCATCACACAATTCCAGCGTCAGACACTGAGTGAATCTATCTCCACGCCTTTCCATCACACAATCCCGGGGTCAGAGTCTGAGTGAATCTACGTTCGCAAAGTCCCATCACACACTAACGGGGTCAGACACAGAGAGAATCTCCCTCCCAATCGTGCCATCAAAGACGGCTGTGTTCAGATACTGAGTGAATCCCCCTCCACACCGTCCAATCACACACTCCGTCTGTCAGACACAGAATGAGTCACCATCCACACCGTCCCATCACTCACTCCCGTTGTCAGACACAGAATGAGTCTCCAACCACACCGTATCACACACTCCCGGTGTCAGCCACTGTGTGAATCTACCTCCTCACCTTCCCATCATACACTTCTGGGGTCAGACACAGAGTGAATCTCGATCCGCACCGTGGCATCTCACAATCCGGGTGTCAGACACAGAGTGAATCTCCATCCACACCGTCCCATCACACACTCCCGTGGTCAGACGCAGAGTGAATCTCCCTCCCCTTCGTCCCATCAAAGACGGCAGGGGTCAGACACGGAGTGAATCCCCCTCCACACCGTCCCATCAAACACTCCCGCAGTCAGACACAGAGTGAATCTCGCTCCTCACCGTACCATCTCACAATCCGGTGGTCAGACACAGAGTGAATCTCCATCCACACCGTCAGATCACAAACTCCCGTTGTCAGACACAGAAAGAGTCTCCAAACACACCTTCCCATCACTCACTGCCGGTGTCAGGCACTGTGTGAATCTACCTCCTCACCTTCCCATCACACACTCCTGGGGTCAGACTCAGAGTGAATCTCGATCCGCACCGTGCCATCTCACAGTCCGTGTGTCAGACACAGAGATAATCTCTCTCCACAGCGTCCCATCAGACACTCCCGGGGTCAGGCACAGAGTGAATATGCATCCACCCCGTCGCATCACACACTCCCGGGGTCACCACAGAGTGAATCTCATTCCACACCGCCACATCACACACACCCGGGGTCAGACACAGAATGAGTCTCCATCCACACCGTCCCATCACACCCTCCTGGGGTCAGGCACAGAGTGAATCTACATCCACACCTTCCCATCACACACTCACAGGGTCAGACATAGAATGAGTCTCCATTCACACATTCCCATCACACAATTCAGGGGTCAGAAACTGAGTGAATCCCACTCCAAACCGTCCCATCACACACACCAGGGGTCAGACACAGAGTGAATCTCCCTGCACACCTTCGCATCACACACCCCCGGGGTCAGACACAGAGTAAAGCTCCCTCCACACCGTCCCATCACAAACACTCGGGGTCAGACACAGAGTGAATCTCGCTCCAAACCGTACCACCTCACAATCCGGTGGTCAGACACAGAGTGAATCTCCATCCACACCGCCACATCACACACTCCCGGGGTCAGGCACTGTGTGATTCTACCTCCGCACCGTCCCATCACATGCTCCCGGTGACAGACACAGAGTGAATCTCCCTCCACACCGTCCCATCACACACTCCCGGGGTCAGAGACAGAGTGAATCTCCATCCGCACCGTCCCATCACACACTTCCGGGTTCAGGCACTGAGTGAATCTACCTGCACACCGTCCCATCACAAACTCCCGGGGTCAGAGACATAGTGAATATCCATCCATACAGTCCCATCACACAATTCCAGCGTCAGACACTGAGTGAATCTATCTCCACGCCTTTCCATCACACAATCCCGGGGTCAGAGTCTGAGTGAATCTACGTTCGCAAAGTCCCATCACACACTAACGGGGTCAGACACAGAGAGAATCTCCCTCCCAATCGTGCCATCAAAGACGGCTGGGTTCAGATACTGAGTGAATCCCCCTCCACACCGTCCAATCACACACTCCCGTTGTCAGACACAGAATGAGTCTCCAACCACACCGTATCACACACTCCCGGTGTCAGCCACTGTGTGAATCTACCTCCTCACCTTCCCATCATACACTTCTGGGGTCAGACACAGAGTGAATCTCGATCCGCACCGTGGCATCTCACAATCCGGGTGTCAGACACAGAGTGAATCTCCATCCACACCGTCCCATCACACACTCCCGTGGTCAGACGCAGAGTGAATCTCCCTCCCCTTCGTCCCATCAAAGACGGCAGGGGTCAGACACGGAGTGAATCCCCCTCCACACCGTCCCATCACACACTCCCGCAGTCAGACACAGAGTGAATCTCGCTCCTCACCGTACCATCTCACAATCCGGGTGTCAGACACAGATGAATCTCCATCCGCACCGTCCCATCACACACTGCTGGGGTCAGACACACAGTGAATATCCATCCACACCTTCCCATCACACACACCCGGTGTCAGACACAGAGTGAATCTCGCTCCTCACCGTACCATATCACAATCCGGGTGTCTGACACAGAGTGAATCTCCATCCACACCGTCCCATCACACACTCCCGTGGTCAGACGCAGAGTGAATCTCCCTCCCCATCGTGCCATCAAAGACGGCTGGGGTCAGACTCTGAGTGAATCCCCCTCCACACCGTCCAATCACACACTCCGTGTGTCAGACACAGAATGAGTCTCCATCCACACCGTCCCATCACACACTCCCATTGTCAGGCACAGTGTGAAGCTACCTCCACACCTTCCCATCACACACTCCCGGGGTCAGACACAGAGTGAATCTCGCTCCTCACCGTACCATCTCACAATCCGTGTGTCTGACACTGAGTGAATCCCCCTCCATACCGTCCCATCACACACTCCGTGTGTCAGACACAGAATGAGTCTACTTCCTCACCTTCCCATCACACACTCCCAGTGTCAGGCACTGTGTGAAGCTACCTCCACACCTTCCCATCACACACTCCCGGGGTCAGACACAGAGTGAATCTCCCTCAATACCGTCCCATCACACACTCCCGGGGTCAGACATAGAGCGAATCTCGCTCCTCACCGTACCATCTCACAATCCGGTGGTCAGACACAGAGTGAATCTCCATCCACACCGTCAGATCACAAACTCCCGTTGTCAGACACAGAAAGAGTCTCCAAACACACCTTCCCATCACACACTGCCGGTGTCAGGCACTGTGTGAATCTACCTCCTCACCTTCCCATCACACACTCCTGGGGTCAGACTCAGAGTGAATCTCGATCCGCACCGTGCCATCTCACAGTCCGTGTGTCAGACACAGAGATAATCTCTCTCCACAGCGTCCCATCAGACACTCCCGGGGTCAGGCACAGAGTGAATATGCATCCACCCCGTCGCATCTCACACTCCCGGGGTCACCACAGAGTGAAACTCATTCCACACCGCCACATCACACACACCCGGGGTCAGACACAGAATGAGTCTCCATCGACACCGTCCCATCACACCCTCCTGGGGTCAGGCACAGAGTGAATCTACCTCCACACCTTCCCATCACACACTCCCAGGGTCAGACATAGAATGAGTCTCCATTCACACATTCCCATCACACAATTCAGGGGTCAGAAACTGAGTGAATCCCACTCCAAACCGTCCCATAACACACTCCAGGGGTCAGACACAGAGTGAATCTCCCTGCACACCTTCGCATCACACACTCCCGGGGTCAGACACAGAGTGAATCTCCATCCACACCGCCACATCACACACTCCCGGGGTCCGGCACTGTGTGATTCTACCTCCGCACCGTCCCATCACATGCTCCCGGTGACAGACACAGAGTGAATCTCCCTCCACACCGTCCCATCACACACTCCCGTGGTCAGACGCAGAGTGAATCTCCCTCCCCTTCGTCCCATCAAAGACGGCAGGGGTCAGACACGGAGTGAATCCCCCTCCACACCGTCCCATCACACACTCCCGCAGTCAGACACAGAGTGAATCTCGCTCCTCACCGTATCATCTCACAATCCGGGTGTCAGACACAGAGTGAATCTCCATCCGCACCGTCCCATCACACACTGCAGGGGTCAGACACACAGTGAATATCCATCCACACCTTCCCATCACACACACCCGGTGTCAGACACAGAGTGAATCTCGCTCCTCACCGTACCATCTCACAATCCGGGTGTCTGACACAGAGTGAATCTCCATCCACACCGTCCCATCACACACTCCCGTGGTCAGACGCAGAGTGAATCTCCCTCCCCATCGTGCCATCAAAGACGGCTGGGGTCAGACTCTGAGTGAATCCCCATCCACACCGCCACATCACACACTCCCGGGGTCAGGCACTGTGTGATTCTACCTCCGCACCGTCCCATCACATGCTGCCGGTGACAGACACAGAGTGAATCTCCCTCCACACCGTCCCATCACACACACCCGGGGTCAGAGACAGAGTGAATCTCCATCCGCACCGTCCCATCACACACTTCCGGGTTCAGGCACTGAGTGAATCTACCTGCACACCTTCCCATCACAAACTCCAGGGGTCAGAGACATAGTGAATATCCATGCACACCTTCCCATCACACAGTCCCGGGGTCAGACACAGAGTGAAACTCATTGCACACCGGCACATCACACACTTCCGGGGTCAGGCACTGTGTGAATCTACCTCCACACCTTCCCATCACACACTCCCAGTGTCAGACACAGAGTGAATCTCCATCCACACAGTCCCATCACACAATTCCAGCGTCAGACACTGAGGGAATCTATCTCCACGCCTTTCCATCACACAATCCCGGGGTCAGAGTCTGAGTGAATCTACGTTCGCAAAGTCCCATCACACACTAACGGGGTCAGACACAGAGAGAATCTCCCTCCCAATCGTGCCATCAAAGACGGCTGTGTTCAGATACTGAGTGAATCCCCCTCCACACCGTCCAATCACACACTCCGTCTGTCAGACACAGAATGAGTCTCCATCCACACCGTCCCATCACTCACTCCCGTTGTCAGACACAGAATGAGTCTCCAACCACACCGTATCACACACTCCCGGTGTCAGCCACTGTGTGAATCTACCTCCTCACCTTCCCATCATACACTTCTGGGGTCAGACACAGAGTGAATCTCGATCCGCACCGTGGCATCTCACAATCCGGGTGTCAGACACAGAGTGAATCTCCATCCACACCGTCCCATCACACACTCCCGTGGTCAGACGCAGAGTGAATCTCCCTCCCCTTCGTCCCATCAAAGACGGCAGGGGTCAGACACGGAGTGAATCCCCCTCCACACCGTCCCATCACACACTCCCGCAGTCAGACACAGAGTGAATCTCGCTCCTCACCGTACCATCTCACAATCCGGTGGTCAGACACAGAGTGAATCTCCATCCACACCGTCAGATCACAAACTCCCGTTGTCAGACACAGAAAGAGTCTCCAAACACACCTTCCCATCACACACTGCCGGTGTCAGGCACTGTGTGAATCTACCTCCTCACCTTCCCATCACACACTCCTGGGGTCAGACTCAGAGTGAATCTCGATCCGCACCGTGCCATCTCACAGTCCGTGTGTCAGACACAGAGATAATCTCTCTCCACAGCTTCCCATCAGACACTCCCGGGGTCAGGCACAGAGTGAATATGCATCCACCCCGTCGCATCTCACACTCCCGGGGTCACCACAGAGTGAAACTCATTCCACACCGCCACATCACACACACCCGGGGTCAGACACAGAATGAGTCTCCATCCACACCGTCCCATCACACCCTCCTGGGGTCAGGCACAGAGTGAATCTACCTCCACACCTTCCCATCACACACTCCCAGGGTCAGACATAGAATGAGTCTCCATTCACACATTCCCATCACACAATTCAGGGGTCAGAAACTGAGTGAATCCCACTCCAAACCGTCCCATAACACACTCCAGGGGTCAGACACAGAGTGAATCTCCCTGCACACCTTCGCATCACATGCTCCCGGTGACAGACACAGAGTGAATCTCCCTCCACACCGTCCCATCACACACTCCCGTGGTCAGACGCAGAGTGAATCTCCCTCCCCTTCGTCCCATCAAAGACGGCAGGGGTCAGACACGGAGTGAATACCCCTCCACACCGTCCCATCACACACTCCCGCAGTCAGACACAGAGTGAATCTCGCTCCTCACCGTATCATCTCACAATCCGGGTGTCAGACACAGAGTGAATCTCCATCCGCACCGTCCCATCACACACTGCAGAGGTCAGACACACAGTGAATATCCATCCACACCTTCCCATCACACACACCCGGTGTCAGACACAGAGTGAATCTCGCTCCTCACCGTACCATCTCACAATCCGGGTGTCTTACACAGAGTGAATCTCCATCCACACCGTCCCATCACACACTCCCGTGGTCAGACGCAGTGTGAATCTCCCTCCCCATCGTGCCATCAAAGACGGCTGGGGTCAGACTCTGAGTGAATCCCCATCCACACCGCCACATCACACACTCCCGGGGTCAGGCACTGTGTGATTCTACCTCCGCACCGTCCCATCACATGCTCCCGGTGACAGACACAGAGTGAATCTCCCTCCACACCGTCCCATCACACACTCCCGGGGTCAGAGACAGAATGAGTCTGCATCCACACCGTCCCATCACACACTCCCGTTGTCAGACACAGAATGAGTCTCCAACCACACCGTACCATCACACACTCCCGGTGTCAGCCACTGTGTGAATCTACCTCCTCACCTTCCCATCACACACTTCTGGAGTCAGACACAGAGTGAATCTCGATCCGCACCGTCCCATCACACACTGCTGGGGTCAGACACACAGTGAATATCCATCCACACCTTCCCATCACACACACCCGGTGTCAGACACAGAGTGAATCTCGCTCCTCACCGTACCATCTCACAATCCGGGTGTCAGACACAGAGTGAATCTCCATCCGCACCGTCCCATCACACACTGCTGGGGTCAGACACACCGTGAATATCCATCCACACCTTCCCATCACACACACCCGGTGTCAGACACAGAGTGAATCTCGCTCCTCACCGTACCATCTCACAATCCGGGTGTCTGACACTGAGTGAATCCCCCTCCATACCATCCCATCACACACTCCGTGTGTCAGACACAGAATGAGTCTCCATCCACACCGTCCCATCACACACTTCCAGTGTCAGGCACAGTGTGAACCTACCTCCACACCTTCCCATCACACACTCCCGGGGTCAGACACAGAGTGAATCTCCCTCAGCACCGTCCCATCACACACACCCGGTGTCAGACACAGAGTGAATCTCGCTCCTCACCGTACCATCTCACAATCCGGGTGTCAGACACAGAGTGAATCTCCATCCGCACCGTCCCATCACACACTGCCGGGGTCAGACACACAGTGAATATCCATCCACACCTTCCCAACACACACACCCGGTGTCAGACACAGAGTGAATCTCGCTCCTCACCGTACCATCTCACAATCCGGGTGTCTGACACTGAGTGAATCCCCCTCCATACCATCCCATCACACACTCCGTGTGTCAGACACAGAATGAGTCTCCATCCACACCGTCCCATCACACACTCCCAGTGTCAGGCACAGTGTGAACCTACCTCCACACCTTCCCATCACACACTCCCGGGGTCAGACACAGAGTGAATCTCCCTCAGCACCGTCCCATCACACACTCCCGGGGTCAGACACAGAGTGAATTTCGCTCCTCACCGTACCATCTCACAATCCGGTGGTCAGACAAAGAGTGAATCTCCATCCACACCGTCAGATCACAAACTCCCGTTGTCAGACACATAATGAGTCTCCAAACACACCTACCCATCACACACTGCCGGTTTCAGGCACTGTGTGAATCTACCTCCTCACCTTCCCATCACACACTCCTGGGGTCAGACTCAGAGTGAATCTCATTGCACACCGGCACATCACACACTTCCGGGGTCAGGCACTGAGTGAATCTACCTGCACACCTTCCCATCACAAACTCCCGGGGTCAGAGACATAGTGAATATCCATGCACACCTTCTGATCACACAGTCCCGGGGTCAGACACAGAGTGAATCTCATTGCACACCGGCACATCACACACTTCCGGGGTCAGGCACTGTGTGAATCTACCTCCACACAGTCCCATCACACAATTCCAGCGTCAGACACTGAGTGAATCTATCTCCACGCCTTTCCATCACACAATCCCGGGGTCAGAGTCTGAGTGAATCTACGTTCGCAAAGGCCCATCACACACTAACGGGGTCAGACACAGAGAGAATCTCCCTCCCAATCGTGCCATCAAAGACGGCTGTGTTCAGATACTGAGTGAATCCCCCTCCACACCGTCCAATCACACACTCCGTCTGTCAGACACAGAATGAGTCTCCATCCACACCGTCCCATCACTCACTCCCGTTGTCAGACACAGAATGAGTCTCCAACCACACCGTATCACACACTCCCGGTGTCAGCCACTGTGTGAATCTACCTCCTCACCTTCCCATCATACACTTCTGGGGTCAGACACAGAGTGAATCTCGATCCGCACCGTGGCATCTCACAATCCGGGTGTCAGACACAGAGTGAATCTCCATCCACACCGTCCCATCACACACTCCCGTGGTCAGACGCAGAGTGAATCTCCCTCCCCTTCGTCCCATCAAAGACGGCAGGGGTCAGACACGGAGTGAATCCCCCTCCACACCGTCCCATCACACACTCCCGCAGTCAGACACAGAGTGAATCTCGCTCCTCACCGTACCATCTCACAATCCGGGTGTCAGACACAGAGTGAATCTCCATCCGCACCGTCCCATCACACACTGCAGGGGTCAGACACACAGTGAATATCCATCCACACCTTCCCATCGCACACACCCGGTGTCAGACACAGAGTGAATCTCGCTCCTCACCGTACCATCTCACAATCCGGGTGTCTGACACAGAGTGAATCTCCATCCACACCGTCCCATCACACACTCCCGTGGTCAGACGCAGAGTGAATCTACCTCCCCATCGTGCCATCAAAGACGGCTGGGGTCAGACTCTGAGTGAATCCCCCTCCACACCGTCCAATCACACACTCCGTGTGTCAGACACAGAATGAGTCTCCATCCACACCGTCCCATCACACACTCCCATTGTCAGGCACAGTGTGAAGCTACCTCCACACCTTCCCATCACAAACTCCCGGGGTCAGACACAGAGTGAATCTCGCTCCACACCGTACCATCTCACAATCCGGGTGTCAGAAACAGAGTGAATCTCCATCCGCACCGTCCCATCACACACTGCTGGGGTCAGACACACAGTGAATATCCATCCACACCTTCCCATCACACACATCCGGTGTCAGACACAGAGTGATTCTCGCTCCTCACCGTACCATCTCACAATCCGTGTGTCTGACACTGAGTGAATCCCCCTCCATACCCTCCCATCACACACTCCGTGTGTCAGACACAGAATGAGTCTACTTCCTCACCTTCCCATCACACACTCCCAGTGTCAGGCACTGTGTGAAGCTACCTCCACAGCTTCCCATCACACACTCCCGGGGTCAGACACAGAGTGAATCTCCCTCAATACCGTCCCATCACACACTCCCGGGGTCAGACATAGAGTGAATCTCGCTCCTCACCGTACCATCTCACAATCCGGTGGTCAGACACAGAGTGAATCTCCATCCACACCGTCAGATCACAAACTCCCGTTGTCAGACACAGAAAGAGTCTCCAAACACACCTTCCCATCACACACTGCCGGTGTCAGGCACTGTGTGAATCTACCTCCTCACCTTCCCATCACACACTCCTGGGGTCAGACTCAGAGTGAATCTCGATCCGCACCGTGCCATCTCACAGTCCGTGTGTCAGACACAGAGATAATCTCTCTCCACAGCGTCCCATCAGACACTCCCGGGGTCAGGCACAGAGTGAATATGCATCCACCCCGTCGCATCACACACTCCCGGGGTCACCACAGAGTGAACCTCATTCCACACCGCCACTTCACACACACCCGGGGTCAGACACAGAATGAGTCTCCATCCACACCGTCCCATCACACCCTCCTGGGGTCAGGCACAGAGTGAATCTACCTCCGCACCTTCCCATCACACACGCCCAGGGTCAGACATAGAATGAGTCTCCATTCACACATTCCCATCACACAATTCAGGGGTCAGAAACTGAGTGAATCCCACTCCAAACCGTCCCATCACACACTCCAGGGGTCAGACACAGAGTGAATCTCCCTGCACACCTTCGCATCACACACTCCCGGGGTCAGACACAGAGTGAATCTCCATCCACACCGCCACATCACACACTCCCGGGGTCCGGCACTGTGTGATTCTACCTCCGCACCGTCCCATCACATGCTCCCGGTGACAGACACAGAGTGAATCTCCCTCCACACCGTCCCATCACACACTCCCGGGGTCAGAGACAGAGTGAATCTCGCTCCTCACCGTATCATCTCACAGTCCGGGTGTCAGACACAGAGTGAATCTCCATCCGCACCGTCCCATCACACACTGCAGGGTCAGATAAACAGTGAATATCCATCCACACCTTCCCATCACACACACCCGGTGTCAGACACAGAGTGAATCTCGCTCCTCACCGTACCATCTCACAATCCGGGTGTCTTACACAGAGTGAATCTCCATCCACACCGTCCCATCACACACTCCCGTGGTCAGACGCAGAGTGAATCTCCCTCCCCATCGTGCCATCAAAGACGGCTGGGGTCAGACTCTGAGTGAATCCCCATCCACACCGCCACATCACACACTCCCGGGGTCAGGCACTGTGTGATTCTACCTCCGCACCGTCCCATCACATGCTCCCGGTGACAGACACAGAGTGAATCTCCCTCCACACCGTCCCATCACACACTCCCGGGGTCAGAGACAGAGTGAATCTCCATCCGCACCGTCCCATCACACACTTCCGGGTTCAGGCACTGAGTGAATCTACCTGCACACCTTCCCATCACAAACTCCCGGGGTCAGAGACATAGTGAATATCCATGCACACCTTCCCATCACACAGTCCCGGGGTCAGACACAGAGTGAATCTCATTGCACACCGGCACATCACACACTTCCGGGGTCAGGCACTGTGTGAATCTACCTCCACACCTTCCCATCACACAATCCCGGGGTCAGACACAGAGTGAATCTATCTCCGCAACGTCCAATCACACATTAACGGGTTCAGACACTGAGTGAATCTCCATCCGCACCGTTCCATCACTCACTCCCGGGGTCAGGCACTGAGTGAATCTACCACCTTACCGTCCCATCACAAACTCCCGGGGTCAGAGACAGAGTGACTCCCACTCCACACCATACCATCACACACTCCCGGGGCCAAGCACTGAGTGTATCTTCCTCCACACCATCCCATCACAAACTCCCGGGGTCAGAGACAGATTGACTCCCCCTCCACACCATACCATCACACACTCGCGGGGTCAGACACTGAGTGAATCTACCGCCACACCGTCCCATCACACACTGCCGGTGTCAGACACAGAGTGAATCTCCATCCACAACGTCACATCAGAAACTCCCGTAGTCATACACAGAGTGAATCTCATTGCACACCGGCACATCACACACTTCCGGGGTCAGGCACTGTGTGAATCTACCTCCACACCTTCCCATCACACACTCCCAGTGTCAGACACAGAGTGAATCTCCATCCACACAGTCCCATCACACAATTCCAGCGTCAGACACTGAGTGAATCTATCTCCACGCCTTTCCATCACACAATCCTGGGGTCAGAGTCTGAGTGAATCTACGTTCGCAAAGTCCCATCACACACTAACGGGGTCAGACACAGAGAGAATCTCCCTCCCCATCGTGCCATCAAAGACGGCTGGGTTCAGATACTGAGTGAATCCCCCTCCACACCGTCCAATCACACACTCCGTCTGTCAGACACAGAATGAGTCTGCATCCACACCGTCCCATCACACACTCCCGTTGTCAGACACAGAATGAGTCTCCAACCAC